>NC_079192.1:38581306-38881306 GCF_029499605.1 Hyla sarda
AAGTTCCATCAACACGAGATTCCATAAACAAAAACTACAAATCACAGCCCAAAAATGACCCTTCACACAGCCCTGTATGCGGTAAAATGTGTTAGGGGGCAAAGAATTTAACATGCTTATTTTGTCATAGTTTGACTGCATTTCTATTATTGGAATGCTCTTAAAAGCAATGTAACATGGGTATTTTAATCGTATTGACACTCAGAATAGAGAGAGCCTCAGTTTTACGGTCAAAAGGAAAGGGGGGGGGGGGGGGACATGCAAACATGAGCACTGGCCATGTCTTTAAAAGGGTTAAGCAATATGTAAGTCTTGCTGTAATGTTCATTTGGTGTGTGGGTTTTTGTTAATCCTGGCTTTTTACCTCTGCAGATTTCACCGCCCCTCAAGATTTCGGGAGAGAAGCAGTAGTATGCCGGCTCCTCTGCCTCCTTTCACTGCTGGATCACCTACCTCGTACTTCACCAGTGGCTTGCAGGCTGGGCTCCAGCAGACGCATATGATTAAAGTAAGAGCCCCCCCCCCCCCCCATGTCTGCCCTGTATTGGTTCTCTTTGGTGATTTTTGCCATTTGACTAACAAGCTGTTTCTACAGGGTCTGGGAAGGCGTCCGAACAGTCCTGGGGGAGTCCCATTAGATTATGAGGATCAGAGTCTGCCATCAGGAAACTCGTGTAAGGTAGGTGCTATCTGCTCAGCAGGAGGCCAATGTGACACTTTAAGGGGTTTTACTGCTGTATCCTAAAAGTGGACAAAACACCAAGAATACAACGGTTTATTGGATATACTATATATATTTGGGGAATGAAGATAAGAGGAACTGGGGGTCACCTTATTCGGCATACTCTAAAATTGCTCTCTGCTCTTGCTAATAGAAGTGTCTTTTCTGCATTACATGAGCAGCCCATTATCTAGTGGATGACATATAATGCTCCACTTCACCTGTTGTGTGGATATTCATTGGATATTGTTGCCTTGTTCTTTGTGCTGATTTATCAAACTACCTGTCAAGGATTCCAAAAACAGCACCACACTTGTCCACAGGATGTGTATGGTATTGCAGCACAACCCTATTTACTTCAGTGTTGAGATGCAATACCAGACAATGTGTTTTGAAGGCAAAAAAAAAAAACACAATCCTGTCCAACCCCTTTTTTTTAGAGGGGTACTTTGCCCCTAGACATCTTATCCCCTATCCAAAGGATAGGGGATAAGATGTCTGATCACGGGAGGCCCCCCCGCGATCTCGGCTGTGGCACCCCAGACATCCGGTGCACGTGAAGTTCGCTCCAGGCTGGATGACTGGCGATTCAGGGCAGAGGCTTTTGATCATGGTCATGCCCTCTCGTGATATGGCCACGCCCCTTCAATGCAAGCCTATGGGAGGGGGCGAGACGGCAGTCACTACCCAACCCATAGACTTGCATTGAGGGGGCGTGGTCGTGACATCTCGAGCGGTACATGACTGTGACGTCACGACCCTCTGGCGTTGCACCCGACTCTCTCAACAAACACCGGGTGCAGCATGGAGATCACGGGGGGGGGGGGGGGGGGGGGGGGGGGGGGGGGGGGGGGGGAACCCGCATGATCAGGCATCTTATCCCCTAGGGCTGGAGTACCCCTTTAATTTCCTACCATTTTGCTTATGCAGGGTTTAAACTCCTTCACATAGCTGGTTCTCCTGCTGCTCCTAACGGCACCAATGCATCTGACTTAGAGAGCAGCAAGGAGGAGCACTGAGGGGTGTCCAGATCTTCATGCAGAGTCGATCACACAGGCTCTGTACTAAGGGAAAGTAGGGGCACCCAGGGCACTTCTGAGGACAGGGAATCACACTCTTTAAAGGGGTATTCCAGGAAAAATCTATTCATCTATTTAAAAAAATCTTAATCCTTCCAATACTGATCAGCTACTCAAGTTGAGTTGTTCTTTTCTGTCTGGCAACAGTGCTCTCTGCTGACATCTCTGCTTGTCTCAAAAACTACTCAGAGCAGAATAGGTTTGCTATGGTAATTTGCTTTTACTCTGGACTCCTCCCGAGACAGGTGTCATCAGAGAGCACTTGGACAGAAAAAAAACAACTCAACTTCAGCAGCTAATAAGTACTGAAAGGATTAAGATATTTTTAATAGAAGTCATTTACAAATCTGTTTAACTTTCTGGAGCCAGTTGAGATAGAGATATAGAGATTTCCCCCCCCCCCCCCCCCCCCCCCGGATAACCCCTTTAACATTAGTGTCTTGTCAGTAAAAGGCAGACAAGATTCCTAGTGGACTGCAGTAGAAATTACATCTGTGTCCTAATCTATGATTTTTACTTCTCTCCTCAGACTCCCATAGGAGCACAGAAGCGCGGCTTTTCACACTTGATCCCATCCCCCGAGCCTAGTCCTGAAGGGGGCTACGTCGGACAGCACTCACAAGGCCTGGGCGGGCACTACGCAGACTCTTACATGAAGCGCAAAAGGATATTCTAGCTGCTGCAGCCTGTCACTGACCGCGCCAAAGTGCCTGCTGCTCTATCGCATTTAAAGGGATTATCCCAAGAGTAAAATGCATCGCCTACCCACAGGAGTAGTACCCACAGGAGTAGCTAATTTCTGCAGTCCCATGAAAAATTTAAAAGGGGGTTATCCAGTGTTTCCCTAAAAATATGGTGCTCGGGCTGGGATATGAAAATAAAAACATGCTTTACTCACCCTTTCCCCCCCTGTAGCTCCCGTTCAGCTCCATCAGATTCCCTCTAATCTCTACTTCAGTGTCTCCCAACCAGGATGCCTCCAGCTGTTACAAAACTACAACTCCCAGCATGCCCGGACAGCCTTCGGCTGTCCGGGCATGCTGGGAGTTGTAGTTTTGCAACAGCTGGAGGCACCCTGGTTGGGAGACACTGCTCTGCTTGTTGCCGGACCTGCCTTTTCAGCCAATCACTGGCTACAGCAGTTTTGTGTCTGGGCCAGTGATTGGCTCAGCAGGCAGGTCCTGCACCAGTTTAGTCTCAGGAGCAGGAAGATCGGGGGGCGACATGAATGTGTTTTTTATTTTTTTTATTTTTTTCCCCCCCACTGCCCCAGTACTGAAGCTGTTTTTTGGATAACTCCTTTTCATGGAGTGATGGCCAAGCATGTCAGTCAGATACATCTAATCTCTTGTGGGTAGCTGATGAGCTTTATTCTTGGGGTAACTACTTTTAAAGCTCTTATACATATTGAGTGCATTAACCCCTAAGCTGCCAATGCCGTTTGCCATTGGTGCTTGGGAGTCTTTACCCCCCTGAACTGTATAACTTGTGCATAAGGAGGGGGTAGGTTCCTCCCTGGGTTATTTATATATATATTTTTAAGATTGGGTTTGTTTTTATTTAAGGATTTGTGTTCTTTCAGGCTGCATTTTATTATCTGATTATTTAATTTGTCTTTAATTGTCCTGACGTTGTTTTTTATTTCCCCCCCCCCAATTCCCTTTCTGCTGCTCAACTTTCTGTTCTATCTTGTCATATTTTTTGTCATATTTTTTGTCATTCGTACTGGTGTTCATGTTGCTTTTCTGAGCCAAACAATTGCGCCCCCCCTCCCCTCCTCCCTTTTCTGCTAGGCATCTTCATATATGTCCTGTAAAGGGGGTTGTCTCAGGATACACATGGGTAGGGTGTGCCCATAACCCCAGTCTTTAATCTTTTTTTCTTTGAGCCAGTAAGGTCCAATGATGGTCTAGGCTCCTGGTTACAAATACCAAAAAAAAAAAATGCATTGCGCCATCTCCTGGTGACCAATCATGCAGTTTTTTCCAAGCCTTTTGGCTTTCCAGCTGTTGCGAACTACAACTCCCAAAATGCCCAGACAGCAAAAAGCAGTCTGGGCATTATAGTTTGTAGTTCTGGAATGGTTGGGAAATACCGCTCCATCAGAGAAGGTGTCATGGTGCTTAGTAGTTCTAGCTGGGTATATTATGGCATATCTTAGTGATTGTAAGAGGATTGCCACTCATTTTTGGAGTGCCAAGTAAATGGGAAATCTTTGAGTGGAGTCCTTAAGGAGACATATTTTTTTGTATTTCATCTTATACCTTCTTAGTGTTTCCCAACCAGGGTGCCTCCAGCTGTTGCAAAACTACAACTCCCAGCATGCCTGGACAGCCGAAGGCTGTCCAGGCATGCTGGGAGTTGTAGTTTTGCAACAGCTGGAGGGCACCCTGGTTGGGAAACATTGTTCTTACATTTTGGCAACTTGTACAAAAATATTTGAATGGCAGTTCTCAGCGCCCCCTGCAGGAAATGTGCTGTAAAGCCTGATGAGCACCTGTTAGATCATAATTTCCCAGCCAGTGTGTCTCCAGGTGTTGCAAAACTACATCTCCCAGCATGCCGGGACAGCCTTTGGCATGCTGGGAGATGTAGTTTTGCAACAGCTGGAGGCACACTGGTTGGAAAAATAAAAATACCCTGTTATATCACGCAGACCTCACCCATATTGATTGCCGTAAGGGGTCAAACTATCTCGCCTGCAAATACCTCCTACTTTAGGCTTGGCACCTCCAATCTATGGCATCAATTGGCATCTTTTTGAGCTTTAATTCATAAAGTGCTTTTAATTTTTTTTATTATGAGGTTTTCCTTTTTTGCCAGGACATCCAGATGTGCAGGATTATTGGTCTCCCCCCCCCAATGGTATTTTCTCTATGGTGCCCACTTTATTGTCTCTAATCTCCGTATGGGCCTCAAATAGAGATGAGCGAACTTAAAGTAAATTCGATTCGTCACGAACTTCTCGGCTCGGCAGTTGATGACTTTTCCTGCATAAATTAGTTCAGCTTTCAGGTGCTCCGGTGGGCTGGAAAAGGTGGATACATTTCTAGCAAAGAGTCTCCCAGGACTGTATCCACCTTTTCCAGCCCACCGGAAAGCTGAACTAATTTATGCAGGATAAAGTCATCAACTGCCGAGCCGAGAAGTTCGTGACGAATCGAATTTACTGTAAGTTCGCTCATCTCTAGTATTTGCTCTATGGTGCCCACGCTATTGTCTCTCATCTCCGTATGGGCCTCAAATATAAAAGTTGTTACCTATATTTACTATAGGCAACTTTTTTTTATTTTTATTTCCCCCCATAACTGCTGCACATGCCATGAATGTTACTGGTATCGCAGATCTGCTTCACTGTATCATTATTAGCTACACAGGACTTTATATCAATGTTTTTCTGACTGTATCTAGTGCTGGAAGTAACTTTTTATTGCAAGTAAAACTTTTATTTATAACAAATGGATTGGTCCTATATTCATTCACAGCTTTCTGGGATGTGTAAATCTGCTTTATTCTCACTTTTTTTGTATAATAGAACTTGTTTTTTATTATTTTGCACTACATGGGTAAAAATCTATACTTTTTTATATAATTTATATTTAGAAAATGACTAATTTACACGACACTTAAATTGTTAATGTCTAATTTTTTTTCTCTCCCTTTTTTTCAGTGTTGGCTATATACTTGTTAGTGGGTTAATCATGGCTGCCACTAGTCGGTAGATGGGTTAAATTACTTTTTGTATACTAATTTCCATTTATGGGGAGGTTTCGGGGGCTTATTTGATTACCTTATCCTCTTGATAGGTCATAACTAGAGATGAGTGAACTTACAGTAAATTCGATTCGTCACGAACTTCTCAGCTCGGCGGTTGATGCCTTTTCCTGCATAAATTAGTTGAGCTTTCCGGTGGTCTGGAAAAGGTGGATACAGTCCTAGGAAAGTCTCCTAGGACTGTATCCATCTTTTCCAGCCCATGGGAGCACCTGAAAGCTGAACTCATATATGCAGGAAAAGTCATCAACTGCCGAGCCGAGAAGTTCGTGATGAATTGAATTTACTGTAAGTTCGCTCATCTCTAGTCTTAAGGTACTAATTTTTTTTTTTTTTGGGGGGGGGGGGGTTACTAGTAGAGATAAGCGAACTTACAGTAAATTCGATTCGTCACGAACTTCTCAGCAGTTGATGGCTTATCCTGCATTAATTAGTTCAGCTTTCAGGTGCTCCGGTGGGCTGGAAAAGGTGGATACAGTCCTAGGAAAGAGTCTCCTAGGAATGTATCCACCTTTTCCAGCCCACCGGAACACCTGAAAGCTGAACTAATTTGACGCAGGATAAAGCCATCAACTGCCGAGCCGAGAAGTTCGTGATGAATTGAATTTACTGTAAGTTCGCTCATCTCTAGTTACTAGAGTTGCACAAACTTAAAGTAAATTGGCTCGTAGCGAACCTCGCAGCTTGGCTGTTGATTACTTTAGTCTGTGTAAATTAGTTCAGCTTTCCAGGGACTCCCGTTGCCTGGAAAAGATGGATACTGACCTAGGAGACCTAAGACTGTCATCCTGGACTTTTCCAGGCAAACAGAGCCCTTGGAAAGCTGAACTAATTTACGCAGACTAAAGTAATCAACAGCCGAGCTGCAAGGTTCGCTAAGAGCCAATTTACTGTAAGTTCGCTCAACTCTACCCAGTACCCCTCCTACAGATCACTTGTTTGCCAGAGCTGCAGACAGCGCCATATACTGTGTAGTGGCCATGCTAGGTAACTGCAGCTCCTATTGATGTGAATAGGAGTTGAGCTGCATATACCGTATAGAGCAGAAAGCGCATAGTTACTACGCAATGTCACACAGTCCTAGTTACTGCAGCTCCCTTTAAAGTGAACAGGAGCTGAACTGCAGTTACCAGGTATGTCCACTATGCTCCTTACGTCACTGTTTCCCCACCAGGATGCCTCCAGCTGTTGCAAAACTACAACTCCCAGCATGCCCAGACAGCCGAAGGCTGTCTGGGCATGCTGGGAGTTGTAGTTTTGCAACAGCTGGAGGCATCCTGGTGGGGAAAAAGTGACTTTTTTTGAGTTATGTATGTTGATACTGCAGCTTTAGCGCATTTGCTATTGATCTATCATGAGGACAGGACATCAATAAAGTCCTAAAGAACCCCCCTTTTTCAATTCAAAATTGTTGGCTAAATTTGTGCCCCCTCAATGGGGCGGTGAAGGGAATATTTGGATCTATTTATGGTAGACCACTGGCTCTAGTGTCCTGTACAATCTAGGCCAATGTCTTGCAGGATCAAGTCACAGGCCTTATATCCAGTCTCGCCTACTAGATGGTGTGCGGTAGTATTATCGGCCAGGGATGGCGTCACTACTTTTTACGTTGTAGTTCTTGTGTTCTTTACTTATGATCTGAGCAGCTGGGGGGAGGAGGCGGCCTTGTGGGCATCCTAAGTTTGGGTAACTTTCGGATATCCGTGCAGGGTGTCTGGACCATTATTCCTGTCCTGTATGTGACTGTGTAATTAACTGCTGGCATTTTTTTCTTTTTGGAATGGGTTTTAAAAGTAAAGATTTTATGGAAAGAACCTTCTTTTGTGCATGTCTTATTCTTGCATCTCATAACTTGATCCCTCAATTTACAATAGTTTCAACAAACAATTGTCTGAACATTAAACCAGACTCGACATACAATGCTCAGACAGTCCAGATCTGTAATGTGTCAATGGCTGGAAGAACCGACCAATCAGAATGGACATTTTACTGATAAAACCCCTGTATTACTGAAGTGCATGCACTGAATTCCTGTCTGCTAGCGCCCCCTACAGTACAGGGAGGTATTAAATGTTCTGTACTACTCTCTACCTGTGTTCCTGAAGTGGCTGTCTGAATGGCACTGACTGGCTGTCTGGTAGCGCCCCTTACAGTACAGGGAGGTATTACATGTTCTGTACTCTTTACCTGTGCCAGGGTTAGCTGCTCCTTTTGGATACCAGGCAGGGATGTGGAAATCCTATCACCCGACGCCCAGGACATGTAGTTCCGGGCGCCGGGCAGGTGAATTTTTCATAGCTTTAGCCCTGTATCGGGCAAGCAGGGCCGGAGCAACTACCCCAAAGTTGACAGCGTGGTGTCTAAAGGGATCTTTTAACCATCCCACCTCCACAGGGGATCACCCCATCCCCCCCCCCCCCCCCACAGCAGGGGGGGGGGGTTTAAGAGGAGATGGGGCGGTCCCCTGTGGAGGTGGCCAGAGGGCTTACCTCTGCATCTGTGGCTGCCCCCCTAGATCTGCATTTGATTGAGCCGGCCTTGAGCAGATTTGATCAAATGGAGTTCAATAGAACTGATCTGTATGAGGAATCTAAATGATTTCTCCAAAAATGTGTATGAAAAAAAGTTTAATAAATTTTTAAAAACACCCATTAACCCCTTCCATATTAGAGGTACGTTCACACGGGCGGATTTATTTGCGGGTTTCCTGCTGCTTATTTGAAAGGGGGCGGGCTCTTTTCAAATGTCCACGGCCAAATTTCTGCTGCGGAAAATCTGCCGCAGACCCTTCTGACTTCAATGGGGCTTGCAGTGGATTTTCCGCAGCGTAAATTCCACCTCTGAAAATCTGCTGCGGACAGCTGAGAAGAGCCCGCCCACTTTCAAATACGTAGCAGGAAACCCGCAAATCCGCCCGTGTTAAAGTACCCTAAAAGTTCATATTTATCCCACTTTTCTATGTAAACATAATAAAAATAAACATATTTGGTATTGGTGCGTGGGGAATTGACAACTATTATTAAATAACATTTTATATCCCGTACGGTAAATGGCATTAACAAACGCAATTCATTGGAATTGATTACACCCCATAGGCCCAGTTTCTATTAGAGGTAGTGTATTAAACATTCAGCTATATAAATGACAATGTTTTATTCAATATAGTACAGTGGTAGATTGGGGGTCACACTGGTAACGTTTGTCTGTTTTGTGCTATCATGGGCACAAATACTGTGGTGTTAGATCAGCCATGGGTCATACACTGAGGGCCATACTGACCTTATTGGGTTACTCCATCATGGTGTCTGGTGTTTTTCCGGATGAATGTGGTTTTTATTAACTTTTAATGTTAGGTCACAGCATTGCAAACAATAACAATCTAGGTCAGTAATTCCCAACTGGGGTTCTGTCAGGCCCTGCCCGGGGTTCTGTCAGGCCCTGCCCGGGGTTCTGTCAGGCCCTGCCCGGGGTTCTGTCAGGCCCTGCCCGGGGTTCTGTCAGGCCCTGCCCGGGGTTCTGTCAGGCCCTGCCCGGGGTTCTGTCAGGCCCTGCCCGGGGTTCTGTCAGGCCCTGCCCGGGGTTCTGTCAGGCCCTGCCCGGGGTTCTGTCAGGCCCTGCCCGGGGTTCTGTCAGGCCCTGCCCGGGGTTCTGTCAGGCCCTGCCCGGGGTTCTGTCAGGCCCTGCCCGGGGTTCTGTCAGGCCCTGCCCGGGGTTCTGTCAGGCCCTGCCCGGGGTTCTGTCAGGCCCTGCCCGGGGTTCTGTCAGGCCCTGCCCGGGGTTCTGTCACGCTCTGGCAATAATTTTTTTTAAATCTCCTGGCCTGTGTGCCTGTGAATCACGGCGGAAGGTAAGCCTGTGTATGTGCGCACACAGCGTCCCCCTGTCCCCTCCGGTGCTGTAGGTGAGTCACGGGCTTAGGCCGGGAAGGGAATATATGCAATGGGGATGATACGCCGGATCCTCCTCCTGCAGGACGACATTAAAAAAAAAAAAGCTCAGCTTAATTAAGGTACTGCACCCTCTGTCACCCATGTTCACCTTGTCCGCCCCTGTCACCACCCCTCTGATCACCCCCCCCAGTCTATCCTCACATATTACCAATGTCCAACCCCCACTATGCACCTACTTGTCACTCCTGTCCACCCATCTTTCACCCCTCAACACCCCTTTTTCACCTGTTACCCATGTAGAACCTTCAACACCCCTCTATCATCCATGTACACTATTCTACACCCCTCTGTTACCCCTTTTACACCCCTCTATTTCTCTTCACTTGTAAAAGGGGAATCTGGAGGCTGATGCAGGAAAAGTGCGGAGAATAATAGGTTTGTTTTGAAGGTTTAATGGTGAAGAATTGTGTCTGGAAGAAATCGTCAAGATGTTCAAGAGAAGGAACGATGCTGATTTTAGAAGATGTCGCTTGTGAGTTGCTGTATGAAGCAGCACTGTAATCTACATACCTACAGATAAATGTGGTAGGGGTACCCCATGAAAAAAAAAAATTTCCATGGGGTATCTCAAGCCAAAAAAGGTTGGGAAACACTAATCTAGGTAGATACCCTTCAGAATCACTGTAAGCTGGAGAAACTGGTTGCTTTGAGGGGCCATAGAAAACTCCTGCAATAGGTCGCTCCAAGGGAACAAGTAAGAGTCATCACTGTACCCACAGGCCGAGAGGGCAAAACCATGGGACTGAGAGGGAATGACAACATTGTATGGCATTTATACAGCATCTGTGACACATTCCTAATGGAAATTTTAACATAGATGTAAATTAGGCCTTACCCTCTCCTGTGACAGGGTCACCTTTTGTGGCTTAGTCTATTGATCACTATGCCTTTTTTGGTATGTTTAATTTTTTTTTGCATGGTTCTAATGTAAGAAACAGGTCCAGTCCTTTAGGAAAGACCAAGCACAGACATATCATTACCACTGCTCCTTTACATCTGCTATACACATAATGGTGAGGATTAGAGATGAGCGAACTTACAGTAAATTCGATTCGTCATGAACTTCTCGGCTCGGCAGTTGATTTATCCTGCGTAAATTAGTTCAGCGTTCAGGTGCTCCGGTGGGCTGGAAAAGGTGGATACATTCCTAGGAAAGAGTCTCCTAGGACTGTATCCACCTTTTCCAGCCCACCGGAAAGCTGAACTAATTTATGCAGGAAAAGTCATCAACGGCCGAGCTGAGAAGTTCGTGACTAATCGAATTTAATGCAAGTTTGCTCATCTCTAGTGAGGATATAGGAGGAGAATTATCATTGCCTTCTTGACATTTTATTGGCTGTAATTTGGTGCAAAATATTTACCCAGTTTTTTTTGGTCAAAATTTTGTGCAATTTTTTAATTAACTTTCTGCAAAACTGACTGAAAGGCAGCGAATCATTAACTTTGCAGCGGAAGATTTCACTTTCAAAAAGGTGCAAAAGTAAAAAAAACAAACATTCACACCATGTCTGCCTTTTCTTAAAAAAAAAAAAATTGTACCCTACAGCTAATTCTAAGGTGATTTTTCATTTGTGCAAAATTCAAAGTCTGCACCATTTTGATAAATTTGGCGTAAGTGAACCAAAAAAACACACAAAAAAAAGCAGCAGGGATGTCAGCAAAAAGCAACAAATGATACATCCTCCCCAAACATACATTAGGTAAGTGATGATGTCATCCTCAGGTAGTCAGCTGACCCAGGACTGACCACTTCCCCCAGAGCAAACAAGTGTCAGCACCCCGATGCCTTCTTCTCTTTACACATCATCATGTCCAATAGCTGCAAGATGTCGTCACTTCTGGAACACAGACTGACCACCTCCATTGCCGGCTGACATACCTCTAAAATCTCGGCAGTACCTACACAATTTTTGTTATTGTTAACTATTCAATTGCTGGATAAATCAAGGACACCTAATATAACAATATGATACCCCCATAATCATGGATGATACTGTTAGATTTTTAAGAAGATTACACATCCGGCTAAAGTTATATCAATCAATTCTTGTAATCCTGTTCACATTCTATATATTTCTACACATTAGAGATGAGCAAATTTACAGTAAATTCGATTCGTCACGAACTTCTCGGCTCGGCAGTTGATGACTTATCCTGCGTAAATTAGTTCAGCTGTCAGGTGCTCCGGTGGGCTGGAAAAGGTGGATACAGTCTGAGGAAAGAGTCTCCTAGGACTGTATCCACCTTTTCCAGCCCACCGGAAAGCTGAACTAATTTATGCAGGATAAGTCATCAACTGCCAAGCTGAGAAGTTTGTGGCGAATAGAATTTACTGTAAATTCGCTTATCTCTAGTCTCTTGATAAATTCTGTGCACAGACTTCGGGATCTATGCTTTAGACCAGTTGTCTTCAACCTGCGGACCTCCAGATGTTGCAAAACTACAACTCCCAGCATGCCCGGACAGCCAACGGCTGTCCGGGCATGCTGGGAGTTGTAGTTTTGCAACATCTGGAGGTCCGCAGGTTGAAGACCACTGTATTTAAACCTGCTCGAGTATGGTCTGACATTTCGGCGTACTTTCAGCCGATGCGACTTGGCGCTGAAAAGTCGCTTTTGATAAATTCAGCACCAATGCATTTTTCTGTGTAAAATAGACCAGAATGCATCAAGTTCTAAAGCATCCTCTAAAGCAAGTGTCGCACAAATTTAGATTTGAGACTGTGCGACAAATTTAGACAGGAAAAACCTAGTCTAAATCCTTTGATAAATCTCCCCCACTGACATCTTTGGTTCAATTTTGAGTCTAGTATTATACTGCCATCTAGTGGTCAATTTTGGGTGTTGCCTCAATTCAGCTTTTAAACTTAATACCTTGTTTGTAATTTTTTTAAACATTTTTTATGTATAACAATTTTTAAAAAAGAAATTAAATGACAATAGGGAAAATGAGAAAACAACACTAAATTAATTTTTTTATGTATAACAATTAAAAATTTTTTTTTTTTTTTAAATGACCATAGGGAAAATGAGAACACTAAAATAAGGGATACAAAAGCAAAACCATAATCCCAATACATGTCTCAGCTAGAGATGAGCGAACTTACAGTAAATTCGATTCGTCATGAACTTCTCAGCTCGGCAGTCGACTTATCCTGCATTAATTAGTTCAGCTTTCCGGTACTCCGGTGGGCTGGAAAAGGTGGATACAGTTGTAGGAAAGAGTCTCCTAGGACTGTATCCCCCTTTTCCAGCCCACCAGAAAGCTGAACTAATTTATGCAGGAAGTCAGCAACCGCCGAGCTGAGAAGTTCGTGACGAATCGAATTTACTGTAAGTTCGCTCATATCTACTTCCAATATCCCATCTCACTAACATTGCAACATGTCCATCTGAGCCATTGATACCTGCTTATAGTTTATTACAGTACCCCATATTTTATTAAGTTTATTGCTTTATAACTGTCATATCTGACAACCTTTGGAAGGAAGTTGTGTAGTCCTCATATTTTCAGTGTGGTATTGTCTCAGCAGGCCCCTGGCACTTTTTTTTTCCCTCTGCTGTCTCAGGAGGTTTGAATGGATCTTGTCTCTGGTTTTCTATTCCTGGATAAATTCTTTAAATGGGCACTGTCAGATATAAAAACGTTATATGTTGTACATCTTGGCAAAACAATAGTTTTTCCAATATACTTTAAAAAAAAAATTCACATTTAATTAAACTGCCTTTGAATATCCCACCACTAGGGGTCCCCATACCTCATGGGACACTGATGAGTCCCACAGCAGCACGAGTATGTCCAAGGGTCATGGACACAAGATGACTGATTGGCAAGGCTGCAGGAGGAACAATGGAGGAACAGTTTTACCAAAAGCGCCTCCAGCTGTTGCAATATTACAACTAAGCATGCCTGGACAGTCAAAGGATGTCTGAGCATGCTGGGAGTAGTAGTTTTGTAAAAGCTGTAAGCAGACAGGTGAAGGAAACACTGCTGCTGCTGCAAAAAAAAAAAAAAATATCCAAACACTGTACCAAACTATTCCAAAACTACAAGTCCCAGTATTACAGGACAGCCTAAGGATGACACATGAATGACATGTGGATGTAAGTTATACTCACCATATTGTCTTTGGTGGTAGAGTACAGGCAATCTCCAATAATCATTGTGGGGGAGATTCATCAAAACCCGTCCAGAGGAAATGTTGCCCATATCAACCAATCAGATCACTTTCATTTTTAAAAGCCCTCTGAAAAATGAAAGAAGCAATCTGATTGGTTGCTATGGGCAACTGGTCAACCTTTCCACTGGACAGGTTTTGATAAATCTCCCTGTGTGTTTGTGTACAGCATAAAACCAGAGAAGAAAGGGTTACAGAGCAGGGCTGCCAGTGAGTCAGCAGAATGAGGAAGGGGGAGGAGTCAGCACAGTGCAGGCAAGAAGACATGTCCACTCCCTTTGGAAGGATGATAAAAGCAGTGAGCAGCCATTTTTGGGGAAATATCGGTGATAGATACATAAAAATTATATGGACATGATCAGGATGAGGTACTGAGTAACATAACGGTTTAAACAGGTACGCTTTAAAGATGGACTGACCTGATTTACAGCCTGTAGAAAAGGGGTAAGCCTGAAACCTTTCCTATCCTGTTCTACAACAGGGCACCCTGAACTTACACATAAAAGACCGACCCCCGCCTCTATAGAATAAACAGAAGGAGCAGGCTCCCCCTGCCCCCCCCCCCCCCCCCCATCAGCAGCCCAGCAATGCAATCGCAGGGTCCTGATGGTTGCCATGGCAGCCAAATGGCATCCGGGTCTGTTTTTTCTATTCCTGGATGACCCCTTTACAACAAACTATATGGGATATTTATCAATACCTGTGCAGAGTAAAGGTTGCCCAGTTGCCCATAGCAACCAGATTGTATCTCATTTTTCAAAGGCCTTGTTAAAAATGAAAGAAGCAATCTGGTTGCTATGGGCAACTGCACCACTCTTCCTCTACACTGGTTTTGATTAATCCCCCCCTATGACTTCTCTAATAGTGTTTCCCAACCAGGGTGCCCCCAGCTGTTGCAAAACTACAACTCCCAGCATGCCCAGACAGCCGTTGGCTGTCTGGGCATGCTGGGAGTTGTAGTTTTGCAACAAAACAAACAAAAAAAAAATTTGTAAATATCGCCATCTCAGTAACTTGATCATGTTATTAATTTTAACCCCCAACTATAATGCCCGGGCCAAATTTTAAGCCACAAAAAAAAAAAAAAAAAATTATTATTTTAAAACCAGTTTGCCTAAATGAGAGAAACATGGCTGCTTCCTCCCTGAAATGGCACCACACCTGTCCACAGGTTGTTTTTGGTATTGCAGCTCAGCTGCACTGAATTGAATGGGCCTTACATATACCACGCAACCTGTGGACAGGCGTGGCGCCATTTCAGAAAGAAAAGCAGCCATGTTTTTCTAATTTTGGAAATCCCTTTAGGGTCAGTTCACACTTGCGTATTTTCTGTTGCAGATTTCCTTCAGCAGATTTTTTTTCTACCCATTAATCAATTGGCGGTTAAAACCTGCCGAAGCAAATCTGCAGCAGAAAATACAGAAGTGTGAACGTTCCCTAAGGGTAGGGTCACACTTGCCGTATTTTGCTGCATATTTTCTGCAGCTGATTTTGTTACCCATCGACTTCACTGGGTAGGAAAATACACAGCAAAATACGGCACGTGTGACTCTACCCTTAAAGGGATCCCATTGGCTGCAATTCATTCTAAACTGCTGACACCAAGGAGATCAATATTGGTGTGACTTTTTAATGGATGTTCAGACAGACTTACCGTACATTGTCACTGATGGGATTTTTAGGCAACTTTGTACTGTCTGCGACATTTGTGCACTAACACCACAAAAATCAGCCGAACACAATTACCACAGGTATACAAGTTTTTAAATGTAAAAAAAAAAAGGTATTACATCAAATCCAGAAGTGTGTATATAAGTAAATAATACCCTCATCTCAGCCAAGCCAGTTCATCCTGCTCTGTACTGACGAGGGGCAAGAACCCCGAAACAGCTGTCTGCAGATGGGTGCTCTTTCCTTCTGGAGAGAGAGTTCTGGCTTGGCATTAATCCCGATTAGCTTTTTATATTCCGTAACTGGAGCCAAGCTGATACCAGGGAACATCGCCTGAAAAGGTGATGTAATGAGTTGATTTGCATATTCATTATATATATACATATACACACACACACACACACCTTATTGATTTTTTTTGCTTATATCATGCACACTCACCATATTCCAATTTATTCCTTTGTTATTTTTACCACTGTTTTGGAAAATTTGCTGCAAAAAACAGCTAAACTGTAGTAAATACGTGTAAAAATACTACGTTTTAACAGCCCAAAAGATGTCAAGTCTTCATAACATACCAACGGCTATCTGGGCATGCTAGGAGTTGTAGTTATGCAACAGCTGGGGGCGCACTGGTTGTGAAACACTGGTTAAACACAGTAGAACCACATTAAATATATACACACTTCAGGGTTCCTTATAGATAGTTATAGCAGAGCTGAGATTGTCAATGTTAAAGGAGAAATCCATGGAGAATTAACTTAGCCAGGGGCTCTGTATAGGAGATCGCGGGGGGCCCCCAGCGGTCGGACCCCCCCCCACGATCCTGCGGATAGAGTTAGATAAGTTTTTTAGCATGACCTCTCCTTTTAAGGATTTATTGTCAGAATTAAATGGAGTTTCCCCTTTAACCAGTTTTAACACTACTGGAAAACTTTTAAATCAACTGGTGCCAGAAAGTTACAGATTTGTAAATTACTTTTATTTAAAAAAAAAAAAAAATCTCAATTCTTCCAGTACTTAGCTGCTGTATGCGCCACAGGAAGTTTTTATTTTATTTCCTTTCTGGGCTACCACAGTGCTCTCTGCTGACACCTCTGTCCATGTCAGGAACTGTCCAGAGTAGGAACAAATCCCCATAGAAAACCTCTGCTGCTCTGGACAGTTCCTGACAGGGACAGAGGTGTCAGCAGAGAGCACTGTGGTCAGACAAGAGGAAATTCAAAAATAAAAGAACTTCCTGTGGAGCCAACAGCAGCTGATAAGTACTGGAAAGATTAAGATTTTTAAATTGGAAGTAATTTACAAATATGTTTAACTTTCTGGCACCAGTTGATTTAAAAAAAAAAAAAGTGTTTTCCAGTGGAGTACCCTTTTAAAGGAGTACTGCAGTGTTAGACACTTATCACCTATCCACAGGATAGCTGATCCTGGGGGGGGGGACAGGGACCTGACCACTGGTACCCCCACGATCACCAGAATGGGACTCGACCTGCTGTAGCCCACCCACTCAATTTTTATAGGAATGAATGGAGCGCATGCAGTCTACCGGTAGATGACACTTGCTCCTCACTGAGGGCCGGCCCCATCCCGGAGATCGCACCGGGCCCCATCCCGGAGATCGCACCGGGCCCCATTGGTTGGACCCCCGCAATCAGCTACTTTATCCCCCATCCTGTGTCTAGGGGGCAAGTCAATTTTCCATAGAGTTCTACTTTAACGTTACAACATTTCTTTATTAATTATTCCCAGAGAGAACCCAATGCGACATCTGTATTCCAGCCCCCCCAATCATATACTTTTTATACCAAGGACTAACATCCCCCTTGGTATAACACTATTGCCCAAGTGTGACTTACCTCTCCTTCTAATAGCTCAAGCTTATCTTTGACCAGTGGTCCCCAAACTGTGGCCCTCCATATGTTGCAAAACTAACTCCCAGCATGCCCGGACAGCCAACGGCTGTCCGGGCATGCTGAGAGTTGTAGTTTTGCAACATATGGAGGTCCACTGTTAGAGATCATTCCCATTTTAACCAATCACCATTGCATTCCAAAGCGGATCACGTCCCCTATATAACTACAAAAAAAAGACTATAAAGTGTTACTGAAGTCAGGTCCATCTGGCTCGGTCTTGAAAGTGCAAAAAGGCCCAGTAACCAATTCAGCTCTGCTATATCTGTATAACCGGCCAAAGATCCCACTATAGCAGGTGACCTCCCTGCACTCCACCACCTACACACAGCTGCTCGCAGGCCGCACTGATCCAGGAGAGAGAAGAACAGCGCCACCTGCTGTCCGCCTTTTCATAACTTGCCGCTCGGGGGAGGATCACAGGAAGCAACAGGTGATCTTATTCTACAAATCACACCCTTGGCCTCCTGGTCCCTTTAACCCTTAAACCGCTGGACAGGGTGCAAACCACTATACTGTTCCAAATCCTCAGCCCCTCCAGCCGATCCCCCCGTAGGGTTAACGCCGGTCTCCTAGCACAGAGCTGAGTTTTAATATGGCCCCATCACCAAGATCAGCATTTTACAATAAGGGATCGCTTGGGGCTGAAGGTATTTTTCTTTTTTTTGTTTTTGCAAAAAATCTGATATCTGATCAAACCTCAGAGAAGGAACTGGGGGGTCCCCCCTGATCATCTATGGAACAATCCCCCTCTCAGAGGGAGGTTATTGGACTTATTGACCCCTAAATCAGCGGATCCGGCACCATGGATGAGCTGATGTTTGCCGATGGAGTATATCCGGATTTTTCCCTGCTGAAAGAAGTCCTTCTGCCCCCTTATTTCGAGTCAGACCCCTGTTCAACAAGGGGGGATGTGCAGAGTGAGGAGATCATACTTTTGGCACAATCGCAGTACCGAGAGCAGCCACCAGATGCCGCTGTGGGATTGAATGATTCTGGGATCTCAGTGCGAAGCAAGGACTCATCGCCGCAGTACTGCAGACGAACCAGGAGAGGGGGCAAGAAACGCAGTATAAAGAACAGGTATGCTATGTGGATGCAATATAAGGCTGCATTCACACCACGTTTTAACAATACATTTCCCGTATACGTTTTCAATGTGAAATCCGTATGGAACCGTATTGAAAACCGTATGCATTGACTCTCCATTGAAAAACGTATGGCAAAAGATGCATCAGGTTGTGTCTGTTTTGCATCCTGTATGGTTTTGTCAGTTTTTTTCCCCGTACCCATAACTGTAGTCTACCATTGTTTTTGGTCCGGGTGAAAACTGCATTAAACTGTATACATTTTTTTTAAAACATGGGAGTCAATGAGAACCGTACAGAACTGTATGTGCGTTCGGTTCCATCCGGTTTTCACCATACGGTTTTTGACTCTGCGCAGTTTAATTTCTTGGAATTTCAATCAAACAAGTGAAACTTTATTCCAAATGGAGTGAAAAGTAAAAAAAGTATACTTTTTTTTCTTAAAAAACGGATACAACCGGAAATAATTTTTCAAACCGTATACGGTTTTTAACTGTATACGGGTTGAAATTTGTACACACGTTTTGATACAGTTTAGTCCGGTTTTGAGGAATCCTTTTTTCATCAAAAACCTGATACGGGAACTGTATTGCAAAAACGTGGTGTGAATGCTGCCTAAAGGGGGGATTGTTTGTGTTTTTTAGGGTAGGAACACACTACGGTTTGGCTGCTGTTAATCGTATCCGTTTGCATCCCGCTGAAAACAGGATGCTGACGTATACGGACCTAGTGACTCCTTTTGGGACGTGTGTGCTTTTTCAAAAGCGCAACAGCCCCTTTCATGATTGCGCTTAAAATAGCGCATATGTCCGGGACCGGAGTCACTAGGGATGACGCCGTTCGGCAGCTGAAGTGAATGGAGTGCGCTGCTCCCGTTAACAGTATACCTCAGCATCCTATCCGGCGGGATGCCGACAGATATGATTAACAGGGACCAGAACATAGTGTGTTCCTACCCTCAGTTATTCCTTTATACACGTCCTCCATTTATGATCTGTTTCTGGGTTTGGGTTAAAGGGGTTCTCCGGTGCTTACACATCTTATCCCCTATCCAAAGGATAGGGGATAAGATGCCTGATCGCGGGAGACCCGCAGCTGGGGACGCCTGGGAACATGCACGCGGCACCCGGTTTGTAATCAGTCCCCGGAGTGTGTTCGCTCCGGGTCTGATTACGGGCGACTACAGGGCTGGCGGCGCGTGACGTCAAGCCTCCGCCCCCATGTGACGTCACGCTCCGCCCCTCAATGCAAGCCTACGGGAGGGGGTGTGATAGCTGTCACGCCCCCTCCCATAGACTTGCATTGAGGGGCAGAGCATGACGTCACACGGGGCGGAGGCTTGATGTCACGTGCCGCCGGCCCTGTAGTCGCCCGTAATCAGACCCGGGGACTGATTACAAACGGGGTGCCGCGTGCATGATCCCGGGGGTCCCCAGCTGCAGGACTCCCGCGATCAGGCATCTTATCCCCTATCCTTTGGATAGGGGATAAGATGTGTAAGGACCGGAGAACCCCGTTAAAAAACTCGCCATGGGTTTGAATTCAATGGGTCTGCAGAAAATCTGCATATCAGCTACTATTGCAGACATTTTGTTGATGCATCAAAGTCAATAGTAACAAAATATGCTGAGGAAAATCTGCAGGAAATCTGCTTGTGTGAACAGACCCTAAGGGTGAGTGCACACACACAGTGTTTTGTGGCAGTTTTTCTAGAGTTTTTAAAGTGGATCCAGCAAGATGGAGAGGAATTAGGGAGTGTTTTCTACCTCTTTATTTTTTTCATTTTTATTCTTTCTGCGGAGGCCTGTTGGGCAGCAGAATCCCATTAAAAATAAAAAGACATTTTCTGCTGGATTCTGCTTGGAAATCCTGCTGTGTGAACATGGCCTTACGTGCCACAATGTGGCTATAAGTTTCCTCCAAAAAGTCTCTCTTTAGCAAAAACCCGGTTTGGGCTATAGCTTTTGCCCCTCCCAAAAAAAAAAAGTAAAAATGAAAAAAAAAAAACAAAGGCACAAAAAGGGCAGAAGAACTTGTGAACCTTTTTGTTCAACTTCAAAAGATGACAAAACTGTGTGGGAACCAAGCCTGGTGGGGTTTTCAAACACACAGCTTTATTTTTGTTTTAGTCATAACCCATGTGGATCCAGCACGATGGACGTGTACAAGTCTTTCCTTTATATTTCCCTTTCCTTATAAAATGCACTTCTGGCTGTGCCTGAAAAAAATAAAAATAAATTGGTGAAAACTGTCATAAAATGTTGTGAACTACCCCTAAAGTATTAATGCAAATTTCATTGCAATGTGCATGAGGTGGCGTTCACATGGCGCAGTTAGGCTAGTAGCACGCTAAAAACAGGATGCCGGCGTATTCAGTAACAGAGAATAGAGGGCTCCATTCATTTCAATAGCCTGAACAGAGTCACCTAATTTTAAAGGGAACAAACTGTTCCGAAAGCTGGAGTCGGTAGCTTGTGACGTAATAGTCCCCCCCTCATGACATCACACCCTGCCCCCTCAATGCAAGTCTACGGGAGGGGGCGTGACTTCCGTCACGCCCCCTCCCATAGACTTGCATTGAGGGGGGGGCATGACGTCATGAGCTTCCGGCTCAAGCGTTCGGAACAGTTTGTTCCAAACGCTGAGCAGCGGAGTACCCCTTTTAAAGGGGTACGCCGCCCCTAGACATCTTATCCCCTATCCAAAGGATAGGGGATAAGATGTCAGATCGCCGCGGTCCCGCTGCTGGGGAGCCCCGGGATCCCCGCTGCGGCACCGCGCTATCATTACAGCACAGAGCGAGTTCGCTCCGTGCGTAATGACGGGCGATACGGGGGACGGAGCAGCGTGACATCATGGCTCCGCCCCTCGTGACATCACGGCCCGTCCCCTTAATGCAAGTCTATGGGAGGGGGCGTGATGATCACCACGCCCCCTCCCATAGACTTGCATTGAGGGGGGGCATGACGTCATGAGCTTCCGGCTCAAGCGTTCGGAACAGTTTGTTCCAAACGCTGAGCAGCGGAGTACCCCTTTTAAAGGGGTACGCCGCCCCTAGACATCTTATCCCCTATCCAAAGGATAGGGGATAAGATGTCAGATCGCCGCGGTCCCGCTGCTGGGGAGCCCCGGGATCCCCGCTGCGGCACCGCGCTATCATTACAGCACAGAGCGAGTTCGCTCCGTGCGTAATGACGGGCGATACGGGGGACGGAGCAGCGTGACATCATGGCTCCGCCCCTCGTGACATCACGGCCCGTCCCCTTAATGCAAGTCTATGGGAGGGGGCGTGATGATCACCACGCCCCCTCCCATAGACTTGTATTGAAAGGGGCGGGCCGTGATGTCACGAGGGGCGGAGCCGTGACGTAACGATGCTCCGGCCCCTGTACTGCCCGTCATTACGTGCAGAGCGAACTCGCTCTGTGCTGTAATGATAGCGCGGTGCCGCATCGGGGATCCCGGGGCTCCCCAGCAGCGGGACCGTGGCGATCTGACATCTTATCCCCTATCCTTTGGATAGGGGATAAGATGTCTAGGGGCGGAGTACCCCTTTAAGGGTGCATTCCTGGGCAATGCAGCAGACCACGCTTTTTAGTCCGCTTAAAATAGCCCCTACGTCCCACATGCCATTAAATGATTCCACTCGAGCCATTGAAATAAACAGGGTTTGCTCCTCTCCGTTACCATATGCGCCTGATTCCTCTGATGTATGGAGGTAGCCCTTATATTGTAATTTTTACCGCTAAAAATGCTGCAAAATGCCATGATTTTGGTGAAATTACAGTAAAACCAGGACATTACACTTTAGTATTGCGGTAAAGAAAAACATTTCCTCTCAGTGTGAATACGTAGCAGTAGCCTGTGCATGGATGGAGGCCATATGGAGCAGTATGTACACGGTGGGGTCACATACGTACAGTGTGCTTTCCTTGTGCCGCCATACATACGGAGTCTGATGGAGCGTGCCCCCAATGTCATGACATCTAAGGCCTATGGAGGTAAAGAAGCGGCTCATTCACCTCTGTGGGTGCCGTAGTATGGAGGCGTATATGTGTCCTCAGGACATGAACGGCGCATAGACACAGCTTACTGTCATTTGGGCTGTTCTATAGCCGATTCCTGTTTTATTAAAGGGGTATTCCAGGAAAAAACTTTTTTTTATATATATCAACTGAGGGAGATTTATCATTGCTTTTAGAGCATTTTTTTTGTCTATGTTTTGCGCAGTTCAGGCGCAAGCAGCATATTTTGATACAGACAGTTTCGCTCTTTTTTGCCTACCCGTATAACTTTTTCTTTTTGACCATGCAGTGGTCACGTATTTATCATTTGTGACTTTTGTCAAAAGTCGCTATTTTGTGCCCAAAGGTACATTTTTAGGCGCAAAGCTACACCCCCTACCAGTAGGCGTAAGAATAATTTCTACCTTCTTCAATTAAACCTTTAACCTCTTGTGGACGACAGCGTCCCACTCCCCTTCTATGACACGTGCCCAGGAGCTGAGTGTGGGTCATAGCTGGGTGGTCCTGGCGGCTATCTACCACCAGGACCCATCTCTAATGCCAGACATCACTGATCACGGTAATGCCCGGCTTTAACCCCTTAGACACCACAACCAAATTTGATTGTAGTGTCTAAAATTCCAGTAAAAATGTCCCGGCAGCTCTGTGAAAGTAAATAAAAACACCCAACCTGCCAAATTCAGGACCCGGGAAATGTCTACTTCCCTCCCTCACAAGTGTCTAGAAAAAGTGTATGTGGTAGAGCTGCGCAAAATTCATCATCCTGCTGCTTCTTGATAAATAAGATCCACGCTAGTCAAACCCACCACCCAAATAAACGTGGGACAATAGCTCTACCGTAGACATTCTTTGATAAATCTGGGCCTTAGGGTCTCCAGTTGTTGCAAAACTACAACTCCCAGTATACCCTGACAGCCAAACGTTGGGAGTTGTTGTTTTGCAACAGCTGGAGAGCCACAGGTTGGGGAAACACTAGTCTGGGGCTTCAATGTGATGTTGTTTTTTCCTCACAAGGACTGTGACCTAAATTACATCCAGCCGCACATTGATTCAGATAAGTGCACTCTGCGCGCTATACTGCAGGGGGCGCTATTTATCTGCTACTTGTATCTGTGCATATAGCGGCTGTGAAGTGTTCAGGGGCCGCGGTAAGAAGACGCAGAGCCCTGTGCACACAGGAGGAGTTTATAGTGATAATAAGACGCAGAGACCTGTGCACACACGAGTTTATAGTGATAAGAAGACGCAGAGCCCTGTGCACACAGGAGGAGTTTATAGTGATAATAAGACGCAGAGCCCTGTGCACACAGGAGGAGTTTATAGTGATAAGAAGACGCAGAGCCCTGTGCACACAGGAGGAGTTTATAGTGATAAGAAGACGCAGAGCCCTGTGCACACACGAGGAGTTTATAGTGATAAGAAGACGCAGAGCCCTGTGCACACAGGAGGAGTTTATAGTGATAAGAAGACGCAGAGCCCTGTGCACACAGGAGGAGTTTATAGTGATAATAAGACGCAGAGCTCTGTGCACACAGGAGGAGTTTATAGTGATAATAAGACGCAGAGCCCTGTGCACACAGGAGGAGTTTATAGTGATAATAAGACGCAGAGCCCTGTGCACACAGGAGGAGTTTATAGTGATAATAAGACGCAGAGCCCTGTGCACACAGGAGGAGTTTATAGTGATAATAAGACGCAGAGCCCTGTGCACACAGGAGGAGTTTATAGTGATAATAAGACGCAGAGCCCTGTGCACACAGGAGGAGTTTATAGTGATAATAAGACGCAGAGCCCTGTGCACACAGGAGGAGTTTATAGTGATAATAAGACGCAGAGCCCTGTGCACACAGGAGGAGTTTATAGTGATAATAAGACGCAGAGCCCTGTGCACACAGGAGGAGTTTATAGTGATAAGAAGACGCAGAGCCCTGTGCACACAGGAGGAGTTTATAGTGATAAGAAGACGCAGAGCCCTGTGCACACAGGAGGAGTTTATAGTGATAAGAAGACGCAGAGCCCTGTGCACACAGGAGGAGTTTATAGTGATAAGAAGACGCAGAGCCCTGTGCACACAGGAGGAGTTTATAGTGATAAGAAGACGCAGAGCCCTGTGCACACAGGAGGAGTTTATAGTGATAAGAAGACGCAGAGCCCTGTGCACACACGAGGAGTTTATAGTGATAAGAAGACGCAGAGCCCTGTGCACACACGAGGAGTTTATAGTGATAAGAAGACGCAGAGCCCTGTACACACAGGAGGAGTTTATAGTGATAATAAGACGCAGAGCCCTGTGCACACAGGAGCAGTTTATAGTGATAAGAAGACGCAGAGCCCTGTGCAAACACGAGGAGTTTATAGTGATAATAAGACGCAGAGCCCTGTGCACACAGGAGGAGTTTATAGTGATAAGAAGACGCAGAGCCCTGTGCACACAGGAGGAGTTTATAGTGATAAGAAGACGCAGAGCCCTGTGCACACAGGAGGAGTTTATAGTGATAAGAAGACGCAGAGCCCTGTGCACACACGAGGAGTTTATAGTGATAAGAAGACGCAGAGCCCTGTGCACACACGAGGAGTTTATAGTGATAAGAAGATGCAGAGCCCTGTGCACACACGAGGAGTTTATAGTGATAAGAAGATGCAGAGCCCTGTGCACACAGGAGGAGTTTATAGTGATAAGAAGACGCAGAGCCCTGTGCACACACGAGGAGTTTATAGTGATAAGAAGACGCAGAGCCCTGTGCACACACGAGGAGTTTATAGTGATAAGAAGACGCAGAGCCCTGTGCACACAGGAGGAGTTTATAGTGATAATAAGACGCAGAGCCCTGTGCACACAGGAGCAGTTTATAGTGATAAGAAGACGCAGAGCCCTGTGCACACACGAGGAGTTTATAGTGATAATAAGACGCAGAGCCCTGTGCACACAGGAGCATTTTATAGTGATAATAAGACGCAGAGCCCTGTGCACACAGGAGGAGTTTATAGTGATAATAAGACGCAGAGCCCTGTGCTCACAGAAGGAGTTTATAGTGATAATAATGTATTGGCGGGTGAAGTGTAACAATGTATCCAGCTGCTGAGCACAGGACACACGGCTCCCGATACTGTTACATTGTAACGACGCCCCAGTGATATAGACATACACATTGTATTAGGCTGGAGAGGTTTATATTTCCTGCCCTAACCCTAATTCATTACAATACCTTGAGGTCTGCCGCTCCTGCCCTGCTGGGAGTTGTAGTGCCCTAAGGCTGGGAGCTGTAACTCTCTGTGAGGAGGAACCTGTTCACTGAGCGTTTTCAGCCACTGGCCCCAGAAAGACTGATCTCTACCAGAGAGTTCCCCCATAAAGAGTGGTGTGTACTAGAGTGCCCATATAAAGAGTGGTGTGTGCTAGAGTGACCCCATAAAGAGTGGTGTGTGCTAGAGTGCCCCCATAAAGAGTGGTGTGTGCTAGAGTGCCCATATAAAGAGTGGCGTGTGCTAGAGTGCCCCCATAAAGAGTGGTGTGTGCCAGCGGGTGCCCCATAAAGACTGATCTCTACCAGAGAGTGCCACCATAAAGAGTGTTGTGTGCCAGAGAGGGCCCCCATAATGAGTGTGTGCTAGAGTGCCCCCATAAAAACTGATATCTTCCAAAGTGCTCCTATAAAGAGTGGTGTGTACCAGGGCGTGCCCCCATAAAGACTGATCTCTACCAGAGAGTGCCCCCATAAAGAGTGTGTGCTAGAGTGCCCCCATAAAGAGTGTGTGCTAGAGTGCCCCCTATAATGAGTGCGTGCTAGAGTGCCCCCAAAATGAGTGCGTGCTAGAGTGCCCCCATAATGAGTGTGTGCTAGAGTGCCCCCATAATGAGTGCGTGCTAGAGTGCCCCCAAAATGAGTGCATGCTAGAGTGCCCCCCATAATGAGTGCGTGCTAGAGTGCCCCCCATAATGAGTGCGTGCTAGAGTGCCCCCATAAAGACTGATAGCTCCCAGAGTGCCCCTCATATAGATTGGTGTGTGCCAGAGAGTGTCCCTATAATTAGTGGTGTGAGCTAGAGTGGTGTCTGCGGGGTGCCCCTATTAAGAGTGATGTGTTCAAGGGCATGCCCCCATAAACACTGATATCTTCCAGAGAGTCCCCCCATAAAGAGTGGTGTATGTGCTAAAGGGTGTAACCATAGAGTGGTGTGTGTCAAGTGCCCCCATAAATACTGACACCTACCAATTTGCCCCCCATAAAGAATGATGTGTGACAGACCGTGCCCCCATAAAGACTGATATGGACCAGAATGCCCCTCATAATAAGAGTAGGCATTTATAAGATGCCCCTGTGAGCCCCCCCCCCCTCCCCCCGGACACCATCAGGTGCAGTGTGTGCGCCTCATAACTATTATTAGGATGGGTTCACACCACGATTTTTCTATACAGTTTTTGGATACGTTTAAAAAAAAAAAAAAAAAAAAACATTGCAACCGTAAAGCAAACCGTGGCCATAGACTTTCCATTAAAAACCGTATACGCACCATATTGCATACGGCTGTCTTAGTTTTTCAAACCACACGTTTTTTTTACTCTTTTTTTTTTTTTTCTGGACAGAAAACTGTGGCCTACCACGATTTTTGGTCCGGGTGAAAAACCATATTGACCCGTATACGTTTTTTTTTTATTTAACATGGGAGTCAATGGGAACCGTACAGAACTGTATGAGCGTACGGTTCCATCCAGTTTTCACCATACGGTTTTTGACTTTCCACATTTTTTTTTTCTTGGAATTTCAATCAAACAAGTGAAACTTTATTCATAATGGAGTGAAAAATTCAAAACGTATACGTTTTTTTTCTTAAAAAAACGGATGCAACCGGACATCATTTTTTAAACCGTATACAGATAAAACTTTGTACACACGTTTTGATACAGTTTAGTCAGGTTTTGAGGAATCAGTTTTTTTTTTTTTTTTTTAAATCAAAAACCTGATACGGGAACTGTATTACAAAAACGTGGTGTGAACCCAGAGCCTGTTCATACACAGAAGTGTGTGGGGTGAGGACTGTTCAGCGGGTGGTCTTACCTCAATAGACCCCAAGGTGAAGACCTCCAGGTAACATTGTTGGGGGGGGGGGGGTTTGGGGTCGTTGGTCATGCGCTGAGGCCGCAGGTTTCCTCACTGTGGGGTCGGAGGCCCTTGAGGAGAATATTGTGTATCCTGAGGTGACAGAGTGCTGAGGTGACCAGCTCCAATACTGAGGTACCTATGGGGGCTGTGAGAGGAGGAGTAATGGGGGTGGGGGGAGATCCCCATCTTTGGTGCCCATGGCCAATGGGATTTTGCACCTGGAAGACATATTGACAAAACATCTCTGCCCTATGTATGAACTCTGCCCTGTCTGGGACCTTCTGGCTGCGTCCTGTCAGCCATGTCACCGCCATAAGTGTTGCTTTCTGGTCACTGCAGCCTCTAAAGCAGTGGCCCCCAAACTGTGGACCTCCAGCTGTTGCAAAACTACAACTCCCAGCATGCCCGGACAGCCTTCGGCTGTCCGGGCATGCTGGGAGTTGTAGTTTTGCAACAGCTGGAGGTCCACAGTTTGGAGACAATACATGACTGGGACAAGTCCATCAGAGAGGGGCACCTTTTTCTTAGGACGGGTTCACACAGCATTTTTGTCACCAAAGGTAAAAACGTATACGTTAACCAAATTAGGGTGGGTTCACACTACGTTTTCCCCCATACGGGAGCGCATACGGCAGGGGGGAGCTAAAAGCTCGCGCTCCCGTATGTGACCGTATGCGCTCCCGTATGCCATTCACTTCAATGAGCCGACCGGAGTGAAACGTTCGGTCCGGTCGGCTCATTTTTGCGCCGTATGCGCTTTTACAACCGGACCTAAAACCGTGGTTGACCACGGTTTTAGGTCCGGTTGTAAAAGCGCATACGGCGCAAAAATGAGCCGACCGGACCGAACGTTTCACTCCGGTCGGCTCATTGAAATGAATGACGTATGGGAGCGCATACGGTGACATACGGGAGCGCGAGCTTTTAGCTCCCCCCTGCCGTATGCGCTCCCGTATGGGGGAAAACGTAGTGTGAACCCAGCCTTAGGCTGGGTTCACACTACGTTTTTCAACTACGGTTCCCGCATACGTTTTCTATCAAAAACCGTATGGCAAAAAAACGCATGGAACAGTATGGGAAAAAGTAAACCGTATGTGTTTTTAAACAGTATACTGTTTTTAAAAGTGCATACAGTTCCGTCAGTTTTTATAGAAAGAAAAACCCCATACGTTTTTGAAAATGTCCATTTTTATTAGGAGGGGTCTTGGGTGGGGACTTTAGGATTCAAATGCGCATGTGCAAAGTAAAAACGTATACGTTTTTCCCGTATGGAACCGTATACATGTGCGTTTCCCATTGACGTCCATGTAGAAAAAAAACGTATGCGGTTGCAGTACGGTTTTTAAACCGGAGTCAAAACCGTGGTTGACCATGATTTTGTCTTCGGTTTAAAAACCGTACTGCAGCCGCATACGTTTTTTTTAACATGGATGTCAATGGGAAACGCACATGTATACGGTTCCATACGGGACAAACGTATACGTTTTTACTTTGCACATGCGCATTTGAATCCTAAAATCCCCTCCCAACACCCCTCCCAAACAAAATTTTCAAAAACGTATGTTTTTTTTTCTATAAAAACGGACGGAACTGTGTGCACTTTTAAAAACAGTATACTGTTTAAAACGCATACGGTTTACTTTTTTACATACTGTTCCATCCGTTTTTTTCCCATACGGTTTTTGATAGAAAACGTATGCGGGAACCGTAGTTGAAAAACGTAGTGTGAACCCAGCCTGAGTCGGACTGTAATGGAAACGGCGAAACTGAGGCAAAAGCGCAGTGTGAACCCGGCCGTAGCAGCTCTCCCTTCTTGCTAAGGACCCCATCCCTATCCTTTTCTTATGCCACAATATAGTCGACCAGGATAGTCTCATAATAAGGCGCCATTTACGCGGACGCAATTCCGTCGCTAAAATTCTGCATTCCGCACCTAAAGACCTGTCTTTAATTTTGCGGAATCCCATTAAAGTCAATGGGGCTTTAACTCCTTGGGGACGAAGGGCGTATGCATACGCCCTCGCGTCCCGTCACTTAATGACGGAGGGCGTATCCATACGCCCTCCGTATTTCCGATCACTGCCGCTTGCTGGGCGGTGATCGGACTGGGATGCCTGCTGATATCTATCAGCAAGCATCCAGTGGCAATGCCTAGGGGGGTCCTGAGACCCCCCCATATCGGCGATCGCAGCAAATCGCAGGTCAATTCAGACCTGCGATTTGCCGCGATCCGGGCAAATCTGGTCACTGGTGACCCGATCTCCCGGAAAATAAGACTGATCGGAGCTGTCAGAGACAGCTCCGTCCAGCCTAAAGCATAGGAGCGAGGTGGCAATGTTGCCACCCCCTCCAATCCCCTGCCATTGGTCGGTCAGGCTGACCACCAATGGCAGGAGGGGGGTGGGGGGTTAGAGTTCATTTCCCCCCGCTCTGCGCACCGATCGAAGTCGGTACAGAGCGGGGGGAACATGGCCCGGCTTACCCGGACCGGCATCGGCGGCAGCAGGAACAAGCGGCGCGAGCAGGAGGAGCGGCGGCCGGAAAGTGCGGCTGAGAAGGCTGCAGTGAAGATCGCGATAAGTGATCTTCACTGTGGCCTTCTAAAAGCTGCAAAACTACAACTCCCTGCATGTCCACACAGCCAAAGGCTGTCTGGGCATGCTGGGAGTTGTAGTTTTGCAACATCTGGAGGGTCACAGTTTGGAGACCACTATATGGTGGTCTCCAAACTGTAGCCCTCCAGATGTTGCAAAACTACAACTCCCAGCATGCCCAGACAGTCAGGGATGCTGGGCGTGTAGTTCTGCAATATCTGGCCCTTCAGATGCTGCAGAAGTACAACTCCCAGCATGCCTGGACAGTCTGGGCATGCTTGGAGTTGTAATTTTGCAACATCTGGAGGGCTACAGTTTGGAGGCCACTGTTCTTCCCCAGTTGTTGCATAACTACAACTCCTAGCATGCCCAGACTGTCCAGGACAGTTAGACAGAAAAGAACAACTTTAACTTCAGAAGCTCATAAGTACTGAAAGGATTAAGATTTTTTAATAGAAGTAATTTACAAATCGGTTTAACTTTCTGGAGCCAGTTGATATATATAAAAAAGTTTTTTTTCCTGGAATACCCCCTTTAAATGTAATTTTTGAGAACTCAGAAATTCTGCCAAAATTCAGCTAAAATTCAGCAAATTCGTTTGTGCGGAATTGCGGAAATTCTGCCCGGTGAACGCAGCCTGAGGCAGAAATGGGGCCTATGGGTACATTCACGGGTTAATAATTTGCAGCGGGTTTCTCGTTGTGAGTTTCCTTACCATTCACCTCAATGGGTCCGGCGGCACTAGTTCCCAACCAGTATGCCGTTGGGGCTGTTTCAAAACTACAACTCCCAGCATGCCCGGCAGCCATGGTGAACAATCTGCAACAGACCCTATTGAAGTCGATGCAATCTGTTACGGATTTTCTGCTGCTGAAATTCCGCACTACGTTTTTTTGCCATAAAATTGCTGCGGCCAAATGTCAGCTGAAAGTCAATAGGAATGGATGAAATGCCAGACTCACTTGGCGTTTTCTTTTTTTTGGGTGTTTCTTTTAGAAAATTGTTCCACGCTGTGCAGACTAGGGTGTTTTTTATTTATTTATTTTTTTATTGATTTTATTTTATTTTTATTTTTAACAAATCTTTTTGTTTTTCTCTCGTAGAAGTCTGTGGCAGACAAAAAAAAAACAAAAAAAAACAAACGACATAAAAAACGCCGTGTGGGTTTAGCATTGGCATTTTTATCGGCTTTTGCAATAGAAATCCTTGAGTAACATGATGAAAGTATCACATGACTCCTAATGAGAAAAACAAGGAAATAATAGCAAAGGAAAAAAAAATGTCAGGACTAAAACCTACTATTTAAAATTTTTTTAAAAAAAGCCACAAAGACTGCATCTTGGGAGCGCAAAATGATGGGACAGTTTTTTTTTTTTGTTTCTTTTTTTTTTTTTCAGGTCAAAAAGAGATACTGTAGAATCTCCCAATAGTGGACACTCACAGGGAATAAAAAAGTGTCCGCTATTGAGAGATGTCCCTTATTGGGTAAAAGGCTAAAAATTCTTCCTAAATGACGGAATACTGTTCTGTACTCACCTGAGGGTGTAATTACATATAAAACACAAAAAAATAAGCAATATTACAGTATAATCTCCCAGTTTATTTTCATTTCCCCTCATCGCCGCCCCCCGTATCATTTCATCTCTACTTTTATACCCTGTGCCGTCTTATTCCCCAGTGCATTATGCCAAATTCATTACCCCCCTCTTTATGAAGTGGCACAGGGGGATAAAGGGGGAATACAATGGCACAGGAAGTGGTAAAGAGGGGGTGATGAATTTGCAAAGAGGGTAACACAGGGATTTAGAGGAAATTATGTGGCACAGGGGGTAATAAAGGGGGGAATGATTTGGCACAGGGGGGATCAGGGAAGGAGGAGGATGAATGATATGGCTGGCGGACGTACAGAAACTGGGGCTTCTGCAGGGGGGTGAATCGGGGGCCTGGGCCCCTTCCTGGGGTATTGTCTGTACCCCCTGAAGGCGGCCCTGTTTACAAGGTAGGGCCGGCACATAAGCCTGATTGTCCCCTATTGGGGGTGTTTTGTCCCCTAATGGGAGTGTTCGCCTCCCAAACTCACTGCACCCACAGGGCTGCCACCAGAAAGCCCTGTGTGTATTGTGATCGGGCATTACGCAGCGTATTTCCTGCTGCCGAAGCAGATTTTATGCAGTGTGAAATACGCTGCGTAAATGGTACGTGGGACCTTACCCTTAGTAGAGCTTTTAGGCTCAGTGGCAGCTTATCTAAATCTCAGATGGGTGGGAAAAAAGTCCGAAAAAAACGTTATGTGTGCATAGCAACAATGGGCATACTTGAGTCATTAACCCCTTCCCGACCTATGACATACCTGTACGTCATGGGTGGCAAGGTGTTCCCGACCCATGACATACAGGTACGTCATGGACATTACTGCCGCTACTCGCGGCATCCCGCAGCGCCCGGAAAGATGGTGGCTATCACTGATAGCCAGCCATCTTACCGTGCGACCACGGGGGGTTTCGTCCCCCACCCCCCCCAGCGATCGCTGCTATCAGCTGGTCAAATCTGACTAGCTGATAGCAGCGTTTCGCTATGAAAATACTTAGCAGCGCGGTGTGTAAGTCCCGATCACGGGGATCGGGACACACACCGCTCTACTAAGTGTCCCTGACCCGTCCCCCGGCGTCACTTACCCGTCGGAGCGGTGTCCCGAGCGGTCCCGGCGTCCTCCGTGCGGTCCCGGCGTCCTCCATGCGGTCCTGGCTGCGCTGCGTCCCGGAGGTGAGTTTCCGGCAGCAGTGCAGCATCTTCATTGGCAGCAGTGAGATCGCCGTAAAGCGATCTCACTGCTGCCTCTGAGAGTTTCAAAACTGCAACTCCCAGCATGCCCAGACAGCCTTTGGCTTTCTGGGCATGCTGGGAGTTGTAGTTTTGCAACATCTGGAGGTCCTCAGTTTGGAGACCACTGTATAATGGTCTCCAATCTGTGCTCTTCCAGATGTTGCAAAACTACAAATCTCAGCATGCTCAGTCTGTCCAGGCATGCTGGGAGTTGTAGTTCTCTAACATCTGGAAGAGCACAGATTGGAGACCATTATACAGTGGTCTCCAAACTGTGGACCTCCAGATGTTGCAAAACTACAACTCCCAGCATGCCCAGACTGCCCAGGCATGCTGGAAGTTATAGTTCAGCAACATCTGATCCTTCAGATATTGCCGAACTACAACTTCCAGCATGCCTTGGCAGTCTGGGCATGCTGGGAGTTGTAGTTTTGCAACATCTGGAGGCACACTAGTTGGGAAACATTGTCCGTTTCCTACCTCAGTGCCTCCAGCTGTTGCAATTGTTGCAAAACTATAACTCCCAGCATGCACTGACAGACCATGCATGCTGGGAGTTGTAGTTTTGCAACAGCTGGAGGCACACTGGTTTGGAAACACTAAGTTTGGTTGCAAAACACTTGAAAGTTTATTACTTAACTTAGTGTTTCCAAACCAGTGTTCCTCCAGCTGTTGCAAAACTACAACTCCCAGCATGCACGGACAGCCAAAGGGCATGCTCGGAGTTTACAACAGCTGGATGTTTGCCCCCTCCCCCCAATGTGAATGTACAGGGTACACTCACATGGGCGGAGGTTTACAGTGAGTGCTGCAAGTTTGAGATGGCGCAAATTTTGCGCTGCAGCTCAAACTTCCAGCGGCAAACTTGCTGTGAACCTCTGCCCATGTGACTGTACCCTAAAAACACTACACTACACTATCACTAACCTAAAATAAAAAGTAAAAAACACTACATATACACATACCCCTACACAGCCCCCCTCCCCCCAAAAAATGAAAAACGTCTGGTACGCTACTGTTTCCAAAACGGAGCCTCCAGCTGTTGCAAAATAATAACTCCCAGTATTGCCGGACAGCCACTGACTGTCTAGGCATGCTGGGAGTTTTGTAACAGCTGGAGGCACCCTGTTTGAGAATCACTGGCGTAGAATACCCCTATGTCCACCCCTATGCAAATCCCTAATTCAGGCCTCAAATGCGCATGGCGCTCTCTCACTTTGGAGCCCTGTCGTATTTCAGGGCAACAGTTTTGGGACACATATGGGGTATCGCCGTACTCGGGAGAAATTGCCTTACAAATTTTGGGGGGCTTTTTCTTCTTTAACCCCTTATGAAAAGGTGAAGTTGGGGTCTACACCAGCATGTTAGTGTAAAAAAATACATTTTTTACACTGACATGCTGGTGTTGCCCTATACTTTTCATTTTCACAAGAGGTAAAAGGGAAAAAAGACCCTCTAAATTTGTAACGCAATTTCTCCTGAGTACGGAGATACCCCATATGTGGGCGCAAAGTGCTCTGGGGGCGCACAACAAGGCCCAGAAGGGAGAGTGCACCATGTACATTTGAGGCGATTTGCACAGGGGTGGCTGATTGTTACAGCAGTTCTGACAAACGCAAAACAATAAATATCCATATGTGACCCCATTTTGGAAACTACACCCCTCACGGAATGTAATAAGGGGTGCAGTGAGCATTTACACCCCACTGGTGTATGACAGATTTTTGGAACAGTGGGCTGTGAAAATGAAAAATAAAATTTTTGATTTGCACAGTCCACCGTTTCAAATATCTGTCAAACGCCAGTGGGGTGTAAATGCTCACTGCACCCCTTATTACATTTCATGAGGGGTATAGTTTCCAAAATGGGGTCACATGTGGGGGGGTCCACTGTTCTGGCACCATAGGGGCTTCCTAAATGGGACATGCCCCCCAAAAACCCTTTCAGAAAAACTCACTCTCCAAAATCCCATTGTCGCTCCTTCCCTTCTGAGCCCTCTACTGCGCCCACCGAACATTTTACATACGCATATGAGGTATTTCCTTACTCGAGAGAAATTGGGTTACAAATTTTAGGGTGATTTCTCTCCTTTTACCCCTTGTAAAAATTAAAAAATTGGGTCTACAAGAAAATGCGAGTGTAAAAAATGAAGATTTAGAATTTTCTCCTTCACTTTGCTGCTATTCCTGTGAAACACCTAAAGGGTTAAAACACTTACTGAATGTCATTTTGAATACTTTGGGGGGTGCAGTTTTTATAATGGGGTCATTTATGGGGTATTTCTAATATGAAGATCCTTAAAATCCACTTCCAACCTGAACTGGGCCCTGAAAAATTAAGATTTTGAAAATCTTGAGAAAAATTGGAAAATTGCTGCGGAACTTTGAAGCCCTCTGGTGTCTTCCAAAAGTAAAAACTTGTCAATTTTTTAATGCAAACACAAAGTAGACATATTGTATATGTGAATCAATATGTAATTTATTTGGAATATCCATTTTCCTTTCAAGCAGAGACTTTCAAAGTTAGAAAAATGCTAAATTTTCAAAATTTTCATGAAATTTTTAGATTTTTTACCAAGAAAGGATACAAATATCAGTGAAATTTTACCGATAAAATAAAGTAGAATATGTCACGAAAAAACAATCTCGGAATCAGAATGATAAGTAAAAGCATTCCAAAGTTATTAATGTTTAAAGTGACAGTGGTCAGATTTTCAAAAAATGCCCAGGTCATGAAGGTGAAAATGGGCTGGGTCATGAAGGGGTTAAAGGGGTACTCCGGTGGAAATTTTTGTTTTCTAAACCAACTGGTGCCAGAAAGTTAAACAGATTTGTTAATAACTCATATTTAAAAATCTTAATCCTTCCAGCACTTATCAGCTGCTGTATGCTCCAGAGGAAGTTCTTTTCTTTTTAAATTTCTTTTCTGTCTGACCACAGTGCTCTCTGCTGACACCTCTGTCCATGTCAGGAACTTTCCAGAACAGGAACAATCCCCATAGCAAACCTCTTCTGCTCCGGAGAGTTCCTGAAATGGTCAGAGGTGTCAGCAGAGTGCACTGTGGTCAGACAGAAAATAAATTAAAAAAGTAAAGAACTTTCTCTGTATTCTACAGCAGCTGATAAGTACTGGAAGGATTAAGATTTTTAAATAGAAGTAATTTACAAATCTGTTTAATTTTCTGGCACCAGTTGATTTAAAAAAAAAATATTTTCCACTGGAGTACCCTTCACATGATGAAAGAATTCTGGGACTTGTAAAAAAAAACAGATAGGCTAGGTTCTTTTATATTTTTCTTTTTGAATACATTTCTGGCTTTGACTCAAAAATTGCAGTGGCCAGAAAAAACCTGTGTGGAAACCTAGCTATTTTCTTGAAAGCTCAGCATGCTCCGCAGGGGGTGTTGTTTCAGGCGTGTTTCACCTCCCATTGAAATGAAATGCCTCCATTATTTAAGAAAGAATATAAGCCACAAAATAAGACGGTGTGAAAACTCCTTAGGCCATGTTCACACGGCTGAATAATTCCATGATTCTGCACAAATTCCTTTCTGCAAATTCTTGTCGAATGGAATTGCGGAATTTTGCCAGACTTGATGCAGAATTTTGGTGGAATATGTTCTCTAAACACCGAATTTTGCCGAAATTCAAGCCCCATTGAGTTCAATGGGATTCCGCCTGCAAATCCAAGTCTTTAAATTTAGCGGAATGCGAAATTTGTGTGAATGGGACAGCAAAATCCTATTGGACATAATGGGCGGTAAATTCCGGCAGAATTTAAGCTGCGTGAATAGTAGGTGACTTTACGGCAGGGTTCATATTGTGGAATCTCCAACCGGAAAAATTCCAGCCAGAGATTCCCAGAGCGGCCTGGACCTTGTGGAATCTCCAAGCATAATTTCTACACTCGGAAATTCTGCAGTGAACCCGGCCTAATGCTTTCGGATTCCTTCACACAATACTGTATCTGCTGCAGATTTTATGCGGTTAAATTAATACAAATAAATGAACACATCATCAAATGCGCAGCAGCTGCGGTATGTGTGGAAAAAAGTTGCTTGTGGTTATCACAAAAATATAATTTTTTTTATCAATTTCCTTTTTAAATTTTTAGGCTATATTCAAATTTTTTTTGTTTTTTACTTTCACTCTTTGTATTTTTATTTTTGTTTTTGCAGATGATTTTGGGGTCATAGACCGCGCAAATGCCCAAAGAAATGTTCCAAAAAAAAAATTGCCATTTTTGTAAACAGAAACAGCCCAAAACAATCCCTTATATATCATTTAATGGCTGTAAAGTTAAAATACATGTGAACTGACAGCTGAATTCAATGCAATTTATTGGGCGAAAAAATTAAATGTTTTGGGAGTTTTTTTGAGGTGTAAAAGGGAAGTGTGAACATAGCCTGAAATGGACTCTTACATCTTTTTTTTTCTAACAGTGATAGATTGAAGTCATCTGTCAATCACAGAAAACCTGCAAATATGTATCACAGAGAACCCTATCTACAGGGTATTTAGATTTATTCCCAGTTTTGGAGGAATAACTACAGACTAAGGAAACATTCCGATTTATTTGACACAATGCAATTTTTTCTTTATCTTACAAATAATATATAAAGGTCAAGGATGTTTAGTAATCATTTTTGCAGTTACTCAATTCCTAAAATAGCCTGAAAGGAAAGAATGTTCAGATGGAAAAAAAACAAAACTATGTTATGGACCCAATTTCATTGCTTAGTGTTTTTTTTTTTTTTTTTTTTAACGTAAGATAATTGACAAGCAACATTTCCGCCATTATTGGTGCAAATTGGTCCAGAAATCTGGCACATTCATAATGTTAAATCTGTCCTATAGACTGCAGTCTTGCGCTACTAGACATAGCAAATGAACAAGGGTGGCGCTGTTTCTTGACTAAAGCAGACTCATTCCCCCCTCCCCCCCACTTTAAAGGGGTCCGGAGGAACAAAAAAATTTTTCATACCAACTGGTGCCACGAAGTTATATAGATTTGTAAATTACTTCTATATACGAATCTAAATCCTTCCAGTACTTATCAGATGCTGTATACTACAGAGGAAGTTGTGTAGTTCTTTCCAGTCTGACCACAGTGCTCTCTGCTGCTACCTCTGTCCATCTCAGGAACTGTCCTGTAGGAGCAGGAGCAAATCCCCATAGAAAACCTCTCCTGCTCTGGACAGTTCCTGACACAGACAGAGGTGTCAGCAGAGAGCACTGTGGTCAGACTGGAAAGAACTACACAACTTCCTCTGGAGCATACAGCAGCTGATAATAACTGGAAGGATTAAGATTTTTTTTTATAGAAGTAATTTACAAATCTGTATAACTTTCTGGCACCAGTTGATTTGAAAACATTTTTTATTCCTTCCGGAGTACCCCTTTAAGATGCCAGAAAGGTGCAGTAAGCAAACAGCTGGTTGACAATATCAATTTCCATAACTTTTCTTGTACCTAACTTACACGGTATTTCTTTATTTTTTTAAAAGGTCCTCTTCAGTACCAAGAAACCACACCAAAAAATCTCAAAAATTTGGGCACAAAATGTCATGTGTGACGGAAATTCCAGAACCCAGTATTATTTATTTACTGGAAGAAAGCATGAATAATCTACCAAAAAGGGACAATAATTTTGAAGATGACCAAGTGAACAGTTGCTCCAAGAATGGGGAACACGTAAGGACGGACTCTGTAAGGAATGGTCGTAGGATGACTCCATGCTCCTCCTCTATGACTAGCGATGCCATGGAGCTCTTAAATCTGATTAATATGCAATGCAGCCACTTAAATAAGTTAGGAGGAGATCCTCTAAGGATCGAAGAAATAGATCACAAGCAGAGGAATGGTGATGGTCATCCTAAAATGGTGAAAAGTAAGATTTCTAATTCTGATGATCTTTCTTCGACTTCCTCCAATAAACCACATAAGGTCCAAGGCTCAGAACGGGGAAGTCCCGTTATACATGGTGGCCTAGTGTCTGGAGATTGCAACTTGAGTACTTCAGGAGAAGTATCTTCTGTGGAGAGAGAGGAAGACCAATCCGGAGAATGTTCTTTACTAAATACATCCACAGGTAGTGAGGTTTGTGTTAGAAAGACCCCCCGAAAGCAACAGACACCGATGAAGGGAGTGGAAAAACAGGATCCCGCCTTCCAGGGCATTGAGTTTCAGATGCACCTTTGTTTTGAGAAGGAGAAATGTGACGACTGTCAGCTCATCATGACTTCATTTTACAGGTTCGGAACATTAATGGGGGATGTGATGTAGGGTCTCCAGTGAGGTAACACGGTTAAACCTTGGTAATAATAAGTGCAGTAGTTATGCAGGGCCTACCGTATATACTCGAGTATAAGCCGACCCGAGTATAAGCCGAGACCCCTAATTTCAACCCAAAATCCCATGAAAAGTTATTGACTCGAGTATAAGCCTAGGGTGGGAAATACATCATCCCCCCCTGTCATCATCCAGACCCGTCATTAACATCCTCATCATCATCACTGCCTGTCATCATCCAGACCCTCATCATCATCACCTGTCATCATCCCCTTGTCATCATCCCACACATCCCCCCTTCATCATCCCCTTGTCATCATCCCCACCCCCCTTCATCATCCCCTTGTCATCATCCCCACCCCCCTTCATCATCCCCTTGTAATCATCCCACACACCCCCCTTCATTATCCCCTTGTCATCATCCCCACCCCCCTTCATCATCCCACACCCCCCCTTCATCATCCTCTTGTCATCATCCCACACCCCCCCCTTCATCATCCTCTTCTCATCATCCGCCCTCAGTGGTCTTCAACCTGCGGACCTCCAGAGGTTTCAAAACTACAACTCCCAGCAAGCCCGGACAGCCGATGGCTGCCCGGGCTTGCTGGGAGTTGTAGTTTTGAAACCTCCGGAGGTCCGCAGGTTGAAGACCACTGCGGCCTTCGACATCATCCAGCCCCCTCTCACCCCCCTTTAGTTCTGTACAGTACTCACCTCCGCTCGGCGCTGGTCCGGTGCTGCAGGACTGTCCGGAGAGGAGGTGGTCCGGTGGGATAGTGGTTCCGGGCTGCTATCTTCACCGGGGGCGCCTCTTCTCCGCGCTTTCGGCCCAGAATAGAGGCGTTGCCTTGACGATGACGCAGAAGTACGTTGGCAATGAACGTACCTCTGCGTCGTTGTCAAGGCAACGTGACTATTCTGGGGCTGGGCCTCCCCGGTGAAGATAGCAGCCCGGAACCACTATCCCACCGGACCACCTCCTCTCCGGACAGTCCTGCAGCACCGGACCAGCGCCGAGCGGAGGTGAGTACTGTACAGAACTAAAGGGGGGGTGAGAGGGGGCTGGATGATGTCGAAGGCCGCAATGGTCTTCAACCTGCGGACCTCCGGAGGTTTCAAAACTACAACTCCCAGCAAGCCCGGACAGCCGATGGCTGCCCAGGCTTGCTGGGAGTTGTAGTTTTGAAACCTCTGGAGGTCCGCAGGTTGAAGACCACTGCGGGTGGAGAGTTCACTCGAGTATAAGCCGAGGGGGGTGTTTTCAGCACAAAAAATCGTGCTGAAAAACTCGGCTTATACTCGAGTATATACGGTACCTTAAAGGGATAGTCTGCTGGAAAAAAATTTTTTTAATCAACTGGTGCGAGAAAGTTAAACAGATTTGTAAATTACTTCTATTTAAAAATGTTAATCCTTCCAGTACTTATCAGCTGCTGTATACTACAGAGGAAGTTCTTTTCTTTTTGAATTTTCATTTCGGTCTGACCACAAGTGCTCTCTGCTGACACCTCTGTTCATGTCAGGAACTGTCTAGAGCAGGATAGGTTTGCTATGGGGATTTTCTCTGTGGTAGCGGGGTGTGATGAGGGCTGATGTACTTGTTACCCTAGGTACAGATGTCAATGACCCCTTGTATTCATGATGCCAGGGCGTGGTTTAGGCTAAAACCACCCGAAGGTATACCGCTGGGTCCTGGGCTAGGCATGGGGGGGCAATAAAGATTCCGACGTCAAGTTACGGACAATGGTAGCTTTACTGAGGGTAGACAGATGGTAAAGTCTATACAGTTCAGCCAGGACCCAAGGAGGTGACCAGTGATACATAGACTTTAAGGGCTTGCTGTAACTTTAGCTTACTTGCATTGATGGTGGCTGAAGGACTTGACTTTGAGGTCTCCAACACTCTGGACACACACTCTAGGCACGACTGCACTGGACCTCAGCAGGAAGCAAGAGCTAAGAGCTCAAAGAGGGAGAAGCTAGCTCCACCCATTGCTTATATGGGGGAGACTAGCAGGGAGTCCATAGGTCACTCTTGGGATCACCTGGTCACTGGTACCTCCTGGGTAACAATCACATGACATAACTCTTAAAGATACAACACATTTTATAATACAATACACTGCAGAACATATGTACAGGGGGGAAACAGGTGCAAGGGGCCCTGGGGACACTGAAGGAGGCTGCCTGACAGGGCAACAAGGGTACGGAGAAACATCCCCCGTACCGGGCCACCACAAACTCCCCCTCTTAAATACAGTCGTCCTCGACGCCCAGTCCTGGAGGGTGGAGGACTGAAGTGGCCACTGGGGCCTAGTGACAGTTCCTGGGGCATTATGTAAAATGTCCTTCACAGGTCTGGTTATAGAACAAGGTAGAAATGAGTCCATGTAGCACTGTTAATGTCCATACATGCTCTTTGGTTTAGTAAACATGTAGGATTAACGAGCTTTGTAACTGCTCTAGGAACACATTTTAAACCATAATACACACAAGTTTGCAGATTGGGCTGCCGGAGGCTATCTACTCAATGCTTTGGCTGCTGGGGCCCCTTCTGTTCTTAACACTTCTCCCCAGAACTCAACAAGTACTGTGATACTGTATAACCATTTTACCTCTGCATAATGTACTCTGCCTTTACACATGTCTTACTTTTAGTTCCAGGGGAACCCTCTGGCCAGAAGAGTAAGTACATGAGGACAGACAAATGTTAGACAGATATATATAGATATATATATATATATATATATATATATATATATATATATATATATATTGGACATTTGTGGACTGGGACTACAAGTAATGTTACAGTCCTAACTTAAGTGTTTACATATAAACCTGCGCAACACCACTTCTGGAGAGTCTGGAACGCCTTCTTCTTTGGGAGCTCTTGGAACCTCTGGAACAGCAGCCATTTCTTCCTCAGTGAACTTGAAAGCTGACATTAGTCAAGGACTAGTTGGATTCGGAGTCACTGGCAGCAGTGGTGAAGAGACTGATCACAGGGTCGGCACTCTAGAGACTGGGGGTATAAACTGGAGCCAACGGTGACAAGACTGCGACTGGTGTGGAGATTAATGTCTGTTGGACCGGCCCGGGGTTGGTGAGATACAGAAGATCACAGGCTGACTCGGAGAAAACATGGGGAAATCCATAGATGGATGGATCCCTTCGCCTGGGACGTACTCTCTCGCAGGTCTGACAGCTGGAGGAGATGGTGCTAGGAGCACTGGCAGATCTTCTTTTTAGACACAACTTGATCTTTTTTCGGTGAACAACTTGCAGCTTAGACCCATGCTTTTGTACTTCATACACATCTGAATCTGGACAGGGTATGGCCGTCACCGTGTACGGTTCTGTCTCCCAGATAGAGTCTAACTTATGGGTTCTTGGAAAACTTCCGCAGCCACATTTTGTCGCCCAATTGAAGTGCTTTGGCAGTGGCATGACGATTATAGTCCTATATGTCTTTGCTGAGCCTCACCCATCTTCTTGCGGATGGGCGAGGCTTGCGGAGAGTTGTTGAACGGGGCTTGGAGCCCAAATGCTTGGTCCTTAGGAAGCTGCCCATGTCACCCCATAATCAAGTAGAATGGGGTGTATCCGATGAACAATGGGCTGTGTTATTATAGATCTCCAATAGTTCGGGCAGCAATCGGGACCACTCTTCATGTCTGGAGACAGAGGCTGCTCGCAACATGTGAATAAAGACTTGATTAATGCGCTCACAGAGCCTGTTCTCCTGGGGGTGGTAAGCATCAGTCCGGAGTTTCTTGCATGCATGGAATTGACACAGCTCTTGGAAGAGTTGGGCCTCAAAGGCCATTCCGCGGTCCATCAGGACAGAGTCCAGACACCCAAGGGTTTGCACTCAATTGGAAGAAGAAGATCTGGGCGGCTGTCTTTGCTGTGAGGTCCTTAATGAGTACAACGACAACCCACTTAGAGTAGTGATCCACCATGGTGAGAGCATATGTGTACCCAGAGCGGGTAGCAGACAAATTGACATGGGCCTTTCACTCTGGATGGTATGAAGGGGTGCTCTTGCGTCCTTGCACCCATTAGTGACATTACAGACTGCACATTCACTGCACCATTTTTCAATGTCACTCTGCATTCCGATCCAATAGAATCTTTGCCTGACAGCTGCTTCGGTCTTGTGGACTCCAAAGTGTCTTGACTGATCATGGTATGCGTTGAGGACCGTCGCCGTGTCTCTTTGGGGAACCAGAATCTGATGAAGTCGATCACCAGAGACCGGATCCAAAGAATTTCGGTACAACAGTCCCTTGTGCACAAACAGTCACTTCCTCTGTTGCCACAAACGTTTCAGCTCGTAGTCAAGTTGAGCCTGGCGTAGATAGGTTGGTACTTTTTTTGCCAAAAGGTAGTCCAACATATCCCCCATGATTCAACTTTCGTCTTGAAGAGTCTTCCAGGTGTATAGGTCTTCTTCAACCTTTTTGGACCTGGTTTCACCGTCCATGAGGGCAGTCACAACATTCTGGTTCACAAACCGTGCATCTCCACGTCTTCCCACACGTCTTCGACAGGGGGTTCTTCGTCTGGGGTCACCCTAGACAGTACGTCGGCATTGACATTCGACTTGCCACTTCTGTACTTGATGGTGAAACTAAAATTGGCTAATCTTGAAGTCCAACTCTGCTCGATGGCAGCCAACTTGGCAGTGTTCAGGTGGGCCAATGGGTTATTATCCGTGTAGACAGAAATGGCGTTGCAGCCAAATAGTCTTTGAACTTTTCGGTCACGGCCCACACCAGGATTTCCAACTTAAATGAGCTGTATATTGTATCGTTCTTCTCAGCTCCTTGCAGGTTACGACTTGCATAGGCAATTACTCGCACTTGCCCTTCCTGGACTTGGGACAGGACAGCTCCCAGACTTTCAAAACTGGCATCAATGTACAGCCGGAATGGCTTGCTGTAGTCTGGATACACCAAGATGGGAGGTTCTGTCAGCAGACGTTTGAGAACTCGGAACGCCATCTCTTGCTCTTTGTCCCATTCAACAGGTAGTCTTCCATTGTAGTTCTCCTTCACCGTACCCAGTAAGAGAGCTGTGAGGGGTTCTGCAACCTGGGCGATGTGGGGAATGAAACGGCGGTAGTAGCAGGCAAACACCAGGAAGCTCCTGAAATCCTTCACCATGCGTGGGGTTGACCAGTTCTTGACAACTTCCACATTTACAGGATTAGGCTGGACTCCATCTGTGCTGACAACACGACCCAAGTAGTGAACCTGAGGTTTGAGCAAGTGACACTTTGATGGTTTGATCTTCAGCCCATGCTTGATCAGGACTTGAAAGACGTCTGACAGGTGGCTAAGGTGTTCCTGGTAGGACTTGGAATACACAATGACATCATCCAGGTACAAAAGGACACTTTGAAAATTCAGATGGCCAGGCACCTTTCCATCAGACACTGGAACATAGCAGGGGCAATGCACAACCCAAACGGCATACTTTTAAACTCGAACAGTCCCATGGGTGTCACGAAGGCGATCTACTCCCAATCCATGGGCACTTGCCAATATCCACTGGTTAATTCCAGGGTGGAGAAGTAAGCAGCCGACCCGAGGGCGGTGAGTGACTCCTTCATTCTTGGCAATGGATAAGCATCCTTGTGTGTGACATTGTTCAATTTCCTGTAGTCGACACAGAAGCGGATGGGTCTGTCCTTTTTCATGACTAGGACAAGTGGTGCCGCCCAGGGGCTCTGACTTTCCTGGATTACGTCTGCCTCTTTCATGTTGGCCAGCATCTTCTTGACAGTCTGATACATGCCGGGTGCGACCGGACGGTGTCTTTCATTGATAGGTGGGCTCTGACCTGTGAGGATCCGGTACTGAATCATTGAAGTCTGCCCAAAGTCTGTGGGGTGCTTGCTGAAAGCCTCATGGTACCTCTTGGCAACATTGATGATTCCATTGACTTGATCCCTTGGGGTAGTGTTGTCTCCAACTTGGAGTTGCACCCACCAGGGCTCTGGAGGGCTCACACTGGCTCCTTCGGCCACTTGAGCTGCATGCTGTCGGGCCACCAGACGTTCTGTTACTATGTCTTTTGGCTCTAGAAGGTACAGCTGGGTTACAGGAGTGTATTTGGGCAAGACAGTAGCAGAATCAGACAGGTTTACTAACCGCACCAGGACTCTCCCGTTGGTGACAGTGACAAGGCTTGTCGCAGCTCGAACAAGAGGATGATCTTCCAATTGCATAGGTTTCAGCAGGGCTTGATAGTCCCTATTCTTGACTCCGGGACGTGCACAACACCAGATGATAGTCTCCGTGTTGGGTTGTAAGGTCACCGACCTGATGTCTTGAACTCGTACTCTGCAGATTTCACCTTGCTTGTTAGCAAACTTCTGCTCCGCCTGTAGAACTTTCAAGTGGTGCTGCGCAGCCCACTGGCCTGAAGGGGACATATGGGGGAAGAGAGGCATACATGGCATCTAACACTTCAGTGAAACAATTCTTCGTAATGTTCATCCCCAATTTAAACTCAGCAGACCCCTTATCTGTCACATTAGTTACAATCACTCCCTGTCCACTGAGTACATGCTCTCCCAACTGAATGGTTGGCTCCTAGTATTGATATCTGGGGGGACTGGTTGCCTATTACCCACAACTACTCGGAAGTTAACCTCATCAGGCTCACACAATAAACTAGCATCCCAATGCTGATAGAAAACACTTTTAGGTATAGTAGACACTTGTGACCCTGTATCTATCTATGCCTCCAAGCGTACACCTTCTACAATAACTTTTACATATGGGCAGGAGGTGACATAAAGTGAGAGTCCTGACTGAGGTTGCGCGGGGATTGGACCTGATGACTGTTTTCCTGAGGGCCCGGCCCTTGACCTCAGGGGAAATCATTTTAAATCCCTGCACTGCATTTTCCGATGTCCTGACTTATTACAGTAAGTGCAAAAGGGTCTTTGAGTCCCCGAGGGTCTATTGGGCGGAGGTTGCGGTAATTGAAATAGTGGGGAGCAGGGGCAGGTTTCCTAGGCAGGGGCGGTTCATGGTGAGGTAGAGTGGCCTGGGTTGCAAGCTCCTTCACAGCCTTAGTCAGTTGTTCAATATCCTGCCTAACACTCTGGAAATCTGAGGCTGCAGTGACTAGCAAAGTAGAGGACACTGGGGAAGGGGCTGATGACGGAGGTGGTATAGATCTGGCTACCGTCCCTAGTGGCTCTGGAACAGGTGTAAAAGGCGCAAAAGCTTCCTCTAACTCAGTCCCGGACTCAATCACTTGGGGTTTTGGACCGCTAACATTCTCAGCTGGGCTTTGTCCCACTTATTATGAGCCCCATCAATAAATCTGTCCATTAACGACTTATTGTTCTGCTTGGGAGTTATACCATCTAGCTTTTGGACAGTCTCTACGGCATTCTGTAGGGCCCTATTCTCTCAAGGTCTCACCTGGCTTTTGTCACCTTTCATACAGCCGGAGACGTACCTCTGATGGAGAATGTGACTCAAATACCTGGTACAATCCTTCAAAGATCTGCTCTACAGTCACCTTCTCGGAGGCTGGTCACGTGTGGACTTCCTCTAGCACCGGTCCCTGGAGTTGTCCTGTGAGCAATTGCACCTGTTGATTAGGAGGGAAAGAGTAAAAGACAAACAAACTCTGGATCCTTTCTTTGAAATCCCTCAGGGTGAAGGGGTCTCTATTGTAGGTAGGGAGGACAGGGTTCCCCATAAATACCGGTGCAGATGCTGGAACACCAGGACTGTTGATGCTGACTGCAGGTAGAGCGGGCAAGATCCTGGCTGCTGGGGCAGGTGATGACCTCGCTGCTGGAGATGAAGGGGCGCTGTTGCCTGGTTGATCTGGAGAGCTGGATTCTGACATCTTGTTAAGTTTTGAGTGCGATGTCGCTTTAAGAAGAATAAGATGCTTTTCCCTTTAAGATGATTGCTAAAGTGCTGCAGTGGCTTGGACTTGACTGATGGGGGTACTGTAATGGATGCTCCCCCTCTATTTTGCAGGCACCTGGTTGTAATCCGTCTTGCGACCAGACTTGCAGGTACTAATGGGTTAATAATGTAGGAAGTGCCAAGGGGCAACTCAGCTCACTCACCACACCGTAATGTAGTCCTGGGCTTCATAGGGAGAGAGCAGTCTGGAGCACGAACACACGGGCCGCTTCCCGTTAATGGCATATAGAAAGAAGGTGAGAAGTTCAGCTCGCTGACCAGAAAATTAAAACTTAACCTTTACTGTGGACGGTTAAAATCCATGAGGACCAAAATATCTAAATGATGAATAAAAACATCAATATGGTATTTCATATATAAACGGGCACTGTCCGCTTATGCATTGCCATGATTAAGGGCTCATCTGCAGCCCGAAACGCGTCGGCGCGATGTTTTTATTCATCATTTAGATATTTTTGTCCTCATGGATTTTAACCGTCCACAGTAAAGGTTAGTTTTAATTTTCTGGTCAGCGAGCTGAACTTCTCACCTTCTTACTAATGGGTTAATGCTAGCAGATACTGACACCGGAGACTTAATACTGACAATCGGTGTTTGCAGAGTCTGCACTACAGTGGGTGCTTGACGGATAGTAGCAGAGCTGGATGCAGCAGCCGGAACCTCCGATAAACTTCCTGTTTTGGTCCGGTCGGCAAAATCTCCCCCTGTGCAATACAGGGCAGATCTTTGGTTCCTCCTCGCTTGATTGAAGAGGCGTCACCGCTGGGGACTGATTGGGCAGAGCTGCGACCGCTTGCGCGCACGGGAAACATGGGACCAACTTAACCCTTTCAGATACTATCTCTGTACAGTTCTCAGTAGCAGATAACAGTCTTTTCTTCACCTCCCCCTCTATTTCACAAGCGCCACAAGTAAACCACTTTTCATTTGCAAAGTTCCATACACTTTCTGGCCCAGACTTAAATCGCATTTACATGCGGTTTTTGCAGACAATATTGGACACAGTTTTGACTAGGAGAGGACTTGTGGCATAAGGCCCACACCCGTATCCTGTTCGTGACGCCAAAAGTTGTGGTAGTGGGGTGTGATGAGGCCTGATCTTGTTACACTAGGGGCAGGTGCAAGGGGCCCTGGGGACACTGAAGAAGGCTGCCTGACAGAGCAGCAAGGGTATCATCTCCCATACTGGGCCACCACAACTCCTAAACTGGACAGTTCCTAAATTGGGCAGAGGTGTCAGCAGAGAGTACTGTGCTTAGACAAAAAGGAAATTCAAAAAGAAAAAAACTTCCTGTTGAGCATACAGCATCTGGTAAGTACTGGAAGGATTAAGATTTCTAAATGGAAGTAATTTACAAATCTGTTTAACTTTCTGGCACCAGTTGATTTAAAAAAAAAAATTAAAAACGTTTTTCAACAGGGTACCCTTTTAAGGGAAGTACACAACAGAGAGGTGGTCCCTGACCAAAATTTTTAACTTAGGCTTTTGATTTTGGGGCATGATGGCTTTGTACTTCTTTACTTCAAAGCTGTTGATAAAAGGGTGGTGTGATGCCTGGGTAGGGTTAGCTTTGCCATATTTGCTAATAATGTGGCACCTGTCGAGAAGCAGAGCCTTAGGGTGCTCATACATTTGGATGAAAGTTGGCCAAACTTACTGATTTTGGCAGGATTGTCTAACTATATAAAACTGTTCATACACATTAGGTAAATGTCAGTCTCTCCCAGGGGCAGATATTGGGGGAGAGAAGTATCAGGCAGTTGGAGGTCAACATGCCCACCCCTTTTTATCTGAGGGGAAATAAGATGCCACCAGAAGGATCCACGTGTTAAAGGAGATATATCATGGGGAAAAACGTATCCTCTATCCAAAGGATGTCGGCTATCTCTGGCACTCCCATAAAGATATATGCGTGGCGCCCCCTGCATATATCTTTATGGGAGTGCCGGAGATAGCTGACTACCTTTGGATAGAGCATAAGTTCTGCTTCGTGCATGGGTCGTGACCTGTCACTCCCCGGGAGAGTCTGGGTGCCATACAGGAGATCACGGGGGGTCCCAGTGGTCGGACCCCCCGCAATCTAAAACGTATCCCCTATTCTTTGGATTGTGGATATGTTTTTCCCCATGGTACTTTAATCACCTCTAATTCAGTGTCCCAGCTGAGTATATAGTCCACTTGAAAAATAACTTATCCCTATGCACAGGATTGCTGAGGGGGTCCGACCACTGGAATCCTCACAAAAGGGCCACAACTCCCAGAGAAAGTATGTGCTGCAGACATGCTCTACTCACTTTTATGGGAGCGTCAAAGATACCCAGGTACAGCACCCAAGCATCTCTGACACTCCCATAGAAACGAACAGAGCACGTTCCGTCTACAGCACGCAGCCTCTCTGGGAGTCGGGGCCTGTACTAGAGTTTGTAAGGGGGTCTCAGTTGCCGGACCCCTACGATCAATTACTTATCCCCTATTTTGTTGTTAGGGGGATAAGTTATTTTTCACTTGACATCCCCTTTAAAGAAAGTTCACACCACTCATGAGAGAAGGGGCCAAGTTGGGCTGGTTCTTATTTTTCATAGGCACCATAGCTGTGGTATGTGTTGTACATGAGTTTATATAAATATATGTAAAATAATTATTTCCCTCAGAGAGGGACACCGCACCAATCTACAGAGATGGCCGCTCACCAGCCAAGCCAGATCACCCTGCTCTGTACTGACAAGGGGCAAACACCCTGAAACAGCTGTCTGCAGATGGGTTGTCTTTCCTTCTGGGGAGATTTCTGGCTTGGCATAAAACCCAATCAGTTTTTGAGACTCCATAGCTGGAGCTAAGGCTGATTCCTGGGCATGCTAGTGTGTGTGTGTGTATATATATATATATATATATATATATATATATATATATATATATATAAAATCTTTCATTCATTCACAATCTCACGTCTTGCTCCTTGGCACATATGGGGTATAGGGCTAGTAGCACCTCTACAGTTGTCGATTTGGGTTTAGCAATGTCTACGGGCGGAACAATAGTTGAAAGTACAATAAATCTATTCAGCACAAAGTCTGTGGATAAGAATATATTAAAATGATGTGTTGCTAAGAATGGCATGTTAATAGCCGACCTGACCTTCTGGATTCTTTACAGCCGGACAAGAAGTAGAAGAAAGAGCACGAAATCCAGACTGCGATTTAAGTCAACATCTCTGTCCAGTGGTTCTGAAGACGATCACATGCCTCCGCCCTCCTCAAGTACCTATCATATATATACTGCTGTCTATGGTGACAATAAATATTCATGCACTGATTATGAGAACATAACATTTTAATTATAAATAATAATAGTAATCACACACTTAGAGATTATCAAGGAGTGATTTATAGGAGGAAAGGAGGATACAAAAGTGGTGTACAATGTGCACAATGGCGACTTTTTTGCCTTTTATTGCCAATCCACTCATCCCCCCCCCCCCCCGTAAAGGGGTACTCCGGTGGAAAACTATATACAGTATATATATGTATATATAGATATATATATATATATATATATATTTTTTTTTTTTAATCAACTGGTGCCAGAAAGTTAAACAGATTCTGTAAATTACAGCTATTAAAAAAATCTTAATCCTTCCAGTACTTATCAGCTGCTGTATGCTCCAGAGGAAGTTGTATTTCTTTCTGGAGTTCTTTCCAGTCTGACCACAGTGCTCTCTAAAGACACCTCTGTCCATGTCAGGAACTGTCCAGAGTACAATCAAATCCACATAGCAAACCTCTCCTGCTCTGGACAGTTCCTGACATGGACAGAGGTGTCAGTAGAGAGCACTGTGATCAGACTGGAAAGAAGTCCAGAAAGAAATACAACTTCCTGTGGAGCATACAGCAGCTGATAAGTAATGGAAGGATTAAGATTTTTTAAATAGAAGTAATTTACAAATCTGTCTAACTTTGTGTCACCAGTCGATTAAAAATTTTCTTTTTCCTGAGAACCCCTTTAAATACATAAAGTGAACCATCGTCACAAAAAAAATTACATAAAATTGCACAATAGAAACAACCAATTACGTCATTAGGGACAGGGATACATGCAGGTGTACAGGGGTATGCTGACAATAATAAACCCCAATATAACCAAAAATACCCATGGGCCATAACATCTGTTGGGTTACAAAAAGTCTCCTTACATTTCCAGGAAGAATAACAGAGGAACATCACAACACAGAATAGACATGCTCTAAAAATGTTTTCTAATGGGGAGTATTTACTTAAAACAGACACACAAAGAAAGGTGACCGCTCCCTCTCATTGTTTCCAATGGGATTCTGCTGCACCATGCATGCGGTGTAATTCCTGTGGCATAAAATTATGAAGTGGAAATTCCAGAATGTGCAGAAAGAATGAACTTTTAGCGGAATCCTCTTGGAAGAACATTGCCATCTATGGAGGTGGCACATTTCTTAGAGGTCCTGGCGCTGACTGATTCAGTCGGCACTGCCACGCGCAGGATGTCCGTCTGGAATTTTTCCATGCGGATATTCTGCCATGTGAATGGGCTCTTACTGTCCCTCTCAGCCCCATCAGTTCTTTATCTGCCAGACTTGCATAATAATAATAATAATGATAGTTTCTATACATTTAATAAAAGTTCCCGTATACAGTTCCCGTATCAGTTTTTTGATAAAATAACTGATTCCTCAAAACCTGACTAAACTGTATCCAAACTTGTGTACAAATTTTAATCCAGATATGGTTTGAAATATGATGTCTGGTTGCATCAGTTTTTTAAGAAAAAAACTTATATGTTTTAAACTTTTCACTCCATTATGAATAAAGTTTCACTTGTTTGATTGAAATTACAATAAAAAAAACTGTGCAAAGTCAAAAAACGTATAATGAAAACCGGATGGAACGGTATGCACATATGGTTCTATACGGTTCCCATTGACTCCCATGTTTTAAAAAAAACGTATACGATTCAATACAGTTTTTCACCCGGACCAAAAAACGTGGTAGGCTACAGTTTTGGGTACGGGAAAAAACCGTAGAAGACACAAAATGGACACAACCTGATGCATCGTTTGGCATACGGTTTTCAATGGAGAGTCAATGCATGCGGTTCTCAGTACGGTTCCGTACGGTTTTCACATTGAAAACATATACTGGAACTGTATTGTAAAAATATGGTGTGAACCCGGCCTTAAAGAGTACTTGTCATGATCTTGTTAACTTTTATAATCCTCCCAGTTCACTGCCCCATCATGATAAACCACCCCCTGCCTTTATTTTTATTATTTTTTAGTTTTCTACCTTCATATTTCTCTGTATTTTTTGCTCAATCTCACAGACTCACAGACTGGGAAGGGGCGTTCCCCAGCAGGCGTGACATCATCTGAAGCCATAGAGGGGAGAACTTCCTCCCTCACTCTGCTACACACACAGCCCAGAGCATTTCAGTGTGAGATGAGCTATGATCGGTTAAGGCTGCACACCCTCTCCTCCCCCCTCCCCCCCCTTCAGCTCTCCAGACTTTCTGCGTTTCCTGATTTTGGATTTCTGCCAGGCCAGCAGGAATGCAAAGTCTATGCAAGAGATGGGGAGAAATATGCTCTGGACAAGTAGGGAGCAGTGGCAGCTTTTTTAAACACAATTAAAACATAGAAAACTTCATTTTTTTTCTTAAAACAAAGAACATTAGAAAGATTTTTTATTTACCATAAGGAGTGCTATAGCAAAAACTATTTTTATTGACAGTGCCCATATAAATTAATATCTCTATGTTTAGGAAGCAAACAATGCGCATCTTGTAAGACCCAGAAAACCCCTTTATGGAGGGACGCAGAGGACGGGACACCACTATGTAACGCCTGTGGAATCAGGTAACCAAAAAATGCACGACAAACTGACAGTGAACACACACTTTGCATAATGTGGTATAAACATCATTATAAATACTTCCTGGTAATGTGGCAAGAATTTATATTTAATTAGAAAACCTTAAACCACACTCTGTATTGTTTAAGTTACTTTGTACATAGAATTTTTTTTGTTTTATGCAAATGTAAAGCTTAGGGTGCTTTCACACTACTTGTGTGATTGTAGTGTACAGTTGCTCGATCCTTGGTGTTTGGCTGTCCAGGCATGCTGGGAGTTGTAGTTTTGCAACAGCTGGAGGCACCCTGGTTGGGAAAGACTGTTGTAAGGATATGCATTTTTGAAGTCTGGTTATCCCCTCTAAGGCTGGGTTCACACCACGTTTTGTTAAATACGGCTCCCGTATACGGCTGGGAGTAGGGGGGGGGGCTTAATCGCATGGCCCGCACTCAGCCGTATTCGGGAACCGTATTTAATGTATGTCTATGAGCCGACCGGAGTGAACCGCAGCCTCCGGTCAGCTTCGTTTTCGGCCATATGCGGTTTCCCGACCGCAGGCAAAAACGTGGTCGACCACGTTTTTGCCTGCGGTCGGGAAACCGCATACGGCCGAAAAAGCAGCCGACCGGAGGCTGCGGTTCACTCCGGTCAGCTCATAGACATGCATTAAATACGGTTCCCCTGAGTGCGGGCGCCGCGATTAAGCACCGCCCCCTCCTCCCAGCCGTATATATTTAACAAAACGTGGTGTGAACCCAGCCTAAGGGTGCTTTCTCACTACTATTGTAGTGTACGGTTGCTGGATCCCGTTGGGAGGGGCAAAAACCGTCCAAATACGGTTTTCTGACCGGACCTAGAACCGTGGTGTACCACGGTTTTAGGTCCGGTCAGAAAACTGTATACGGAGCAAAAATGAGACAATAGGAGTTAGCGTTTGACTTCCGGTCGGCTCATTGAAATGAATAGGGTTCGGGACGGATACGGGAGCGGCCGGTTTTCGCCCCTCCCAACCGGATCCAGCAACCGTACTCTATAATCGTAGTGTGAAAGCCCCCTTAGAGAGGGGATAACCAGACTTCATATCCTTACAACAGTCGTTCCCAACCAGGGTGCCTCCAGCTGTTGCAAAACTACAACTCCCAGCATGCCCGGACAGCCTTTGGCTGTCCGGGCATGCTGGGAGTTGTAGTTTTGCAACAGCTGGAGGCACCCTGGTTGGGAAACACCGCCTCAGGATATGCTATTATGATTAGGTTGTTTACTTGAATGTGCACCTCCATTACAAATAGTTTGGCGCTTGCAAGAGTGAACCGGCCTGAAACCGATGTAAAGAATAAAGAGCGGCTCATGCAGATCAGGGGAACCCACCAATCTAAAATTAAACAAGTAGATAAATGTTAAGTCATGCAACTTTTTAGTATACCTTATGTTTAATAATTTATATTTCTCACCATTTTTAAGAATATTTAGTTTGATGTCAGTGAATGAGAATACTGGGGGAATTTACCAGCGTTTCACACATTCGTCAATGTGTTTTATAACCACTTTTAAAACGTTGCCCAGACATGTTAAAAGTTTAGATCGCACGGGGTCTCAGTCCTGAGATCTGCTGTGATCTCAAGTTTTAGGGTACGTTCCCACACGGCGTATTTTGCTGCGTATTTGCTGCGTATTTGGTGCTGCGTATTTTCCTACCCATTGACTTCAACAGAAAAAATAAAATACGCAGCAGCAAATACGCAGCAAATACGCCGTGTGGGAATGTACCCTTAAAACGGTGAAGTGCGCTGCGGTGTACACTCCACTCCCTGGCCGTCACTTAAACCCAGCTTATTCCACTTAGACTATAATGGAGAGAATGAGTCGGATTTGGCGGCCAGCAAGACAGTGGAGCCTGCTGCTGTGCAACTTGACGGGCTTAAAGGGGTATTCTGGGCAAAAACATCTTCTCCCCTATCCAAAGGAGTCACTAAAAACCAGTATATAGCCATCCCTGCTCTGATATGAGCTGGATACAATTGTATCTAGTCTAGGAAAAAGCCTGTTAGTTTAGATTCATACACCAGCAGATTGTATCCACTTCTGAGCAGAGAGCAGGACAAGTTGTATACAGGTTTCCAGCCTGGGAAACCACAATCTTTTCACTTAATGTCAGAAAAAAAAAGATTGTGCCAGAAATCTAAACCGATTTGTAAATTACTTCTATTAAAAATCTTAACCCTTCCAGTACTTATCAGCTGCTGTATGCTCCAGAGGAAGTTGTGTATTCTGACCACAGTGCTCTCTGCTGACACCTCTGTCCATGTCAGGAACTGTCCAGGGTAGGAGAGGGTTGCTATGGGAATTTGCTCCTACTCTGGACAGTTCCTGATACGGACAGAGGTGTCAGCAGAGAGCATTGTGGTCATACAGAAAAGAACGATACAACTTCCTGTGGAACTTACGGCAGCTGATAAGTACTTAAAGGGTTATGATTTTTTTTAATAGAAGTAATTTACTAATTTACAAATCTGTTTAACTTTCTGGAGCCAGTTGATATGCAAAAAAAAAAAAAAAATGTCTTCCACTGGAATCCCCCTTTAAAGGGGTACTCCGCCCCTGGCATCTTATCCCCTATCCAAAGGATAGGGGATAAGATGTTAGATCGCCGCGGTCCCGCTGCTGGGGACCCCAGGGATCGCTGCTGCGGCACCCCGCTATCATTACTGCACAGAGCGAGTTCGCTCTGTGCGTAATGCCGGGCGATACAGGGGCCGGAGCAGTGTGACGTCATGGCTCCGCCCCTCATGACATCACGGCCCGTCCCCTTAATGCAAGTCTATGGCAGGGGGCGTGATGACCGACACGCCCCCCTCCCATAGACTTGTATTGACGGGGGCGGGCCGTGACATCACGAGGGGCGGAGCCGTGACATAATGATGCTCCGGACCCCTGTATTGCCCGTCATTACGTGCAGAGCGAACTCGCTCTGTGCAGTAATGATAGAGGGGTGCTGCAGCAGCGATCCCTGGGGTCCCCAGCAGCGGGACCCCGGCGATCTGACATCTTATCTCCTATCCTTTGGATAGGGGATAAGATGTCTAGGGGCGGAGTACCCCTTTAAGTAGTTGTGTATATAATTATTTATTTACAGTTTATACATTATAAATAATATAATAAGATTATAGCCTTTTCCCTTATGCATACACATTCCTCAAGATTGAAATTGCAACAGCAACCAAGAAGGACAAGCTATAAGGTTACACAAAGTAGCCGGTGATGAAGTAGCCGGTGTCTCTAAGATCTGCAAATGGACACATTTTCAAGCATTTAGATTCAATCTGTGGCATGTAGGAAGGGATTCTATGGTATCAATAATGAATCCAGAGCAAATTCTTTTTCCAGTCACATAAAACCATAGAAATCAGATAGAATCAGTATGATTGACCCTAGGATGAGCCCCCTGCCTGTGCCCGTGTGTCCGCTCGTAATATGAAGGGACACACGGGCACAGTCAGGGGGCTCACTCTAGGGTCGGTCATTGGCAGATCCATTATCTGTGACCCTACCCTTAACTGAGAAATCTTGGTTTAGTAGTCTATGTGCCTAAGCCAAGATGTCAGCGTGGTGCGCAAATGTCTGAAACATTAAAATATTGATAAAACCACACGGTCAATAGATTACACGGGGGAGGAGAACATACCAAAGTCCAGAATTGCATATTTTTGGTCACTTCATATATCAGGGGGGAAAAAAAAGGAATAAAAAGCGATCAAAAGTCCCATCTAAACCAAAATAGTACCAATAAATACTACAGATCATGGTGTAAATGAGCCCCCATACATTCCTGTATGCGGGAAAATAAAAGCATTTTAGGGGTCAGGAGAGGACAATTTAAAGGGGTACTCCGGTGAAAAACTTTTTTTTTTTTTTTAAATCAACTGGTGCCAGAAAGTTAAACAGATTTGTAAATTAGCAGTAAACAAAGAACAAAGGTGCCCTGCACTCACCGCATAAATCCAGGTAATCCTGCTCCCATCTCGGGTCACAGCTCGAACGCGGAGGACATGGACAGTGGAGCGCTCAGAGGCGACTGCCGGCGGTTTCACGCATAGGAATGCGCTTCATCCGGCCTCGGAACGAGGCCGGATGAAGCGCATTCCTATGCGTGAAAAGCGCATTCCTATGCGTGAAACCGCCGGCAGTCACCTCTGAGCGCTCCACTGTCCATGTCCTCCGTGTTCGAGCTGTGACCCAAGATGGGAGCAGGATTACCTGAATTTAAGCGGTGAGTGCAGGGCACCTTTTGTTCTTTGTTTACTGCTATTTGGTGACTACGGTCTTTATTGTCCTAGCACCTCCGCTGCCAGGGTGGATTTCCAGACTAGCGGGACGCCGTCTCCATCTCGTGGTCTAAGGAGGCTTAAGGTATCGGTGCCACTTCCATTTTCTTTGTTACTATTAGATTGGTAAATTATGTAAAGTAGAAAAAGATAGTGACAGTGGCACCTAACGGTTTATAAAAATGCAAAATATCTATTATAGAGGTCCCACGAATAGCAGACTATAGTGGTAGTCCATGTTCATACTGAATATCCTGTGTGACAGTGGTGCCAGGACTGAGGTATGCAAACGAAACAATAATAATAACGGAGAAAAAGGGTCCGGCAACTCACGGTCTAGACGCTAGCTGTTAACAGGCTTGAAGTCCGTCCATGGGGCAGAGGTAAGTGCGGGAAGCTCAGGAGGCAACCTGAGCTTCCCGCACTTACCTCTGCCCCATGGACGGACTTCAAGCCTGTTAGCAGCTAGCGTCTAGACCGTGAGTTGCCGGACCCCTTTTCTTCGTTATTATTATAGATTTGTAAATTACTTCTATTAAAAAATCTTAATCCTTCCTGTACTTATTAGCTGCTGAATACTACAGCGGAAATTCTTTTCTTTTTGAAATACAGAGCTCTCTGCTGACATCATGAGCACAGTGCTCTCTGCTGACATCTCTGTCCATTTTAGGAACTATCCAGAACGGCATATGTTTGTTATGGTGATTTCCTTTTACCCTGGATAGTTCCTAAAATGGACAGAGTTGTCAGCAGAGAGCACTGTGCTCATGATGTCAGCAGAGAGCTCTGTATTTCAAAAAGAAAAGAATTTCCGATGTAGTGTTCAGCAGCTAATAAGTACAGGAAGGATTAAGATTTTTTAATAGAAGTAATTTACAAATCTGTTTAACTTTCCGGCATCAGTTGATTTAAAAAAAAAAAAAAAAAAAAAAAAAAAGTTTTTCACCGGAGTACCCCTTTAACCCCTTAAGGACTCAGCCCATTTTGGCCTTAAGGACTCAGACAATTTAATTTTTACGTTTTCATTTTTTCCTCCTCGCCTTCTAAAAATCATAACTCTTTTATATTTTCATCCACAGACTAGTATGAGGGCTTATTTTTTGCGTGACCAGTTGTCCTTTGTAATGACATCACTCATTATATCATAAAATGTATGGCGCAACCAAAAAACACTATTTTTGTGGGGAAATTAAAACGAAAAACGCAATTTTGCTAATTTTGGAAGGTTTTGTTTTCACGCCGTACAATTTATGGTAAAAATGACGTGTGTTCTTTATTCTGAGGGTCAATACGATTAAAATGATACCCATTATTATATACTTTTATATTATTGTTGCGCTTAAAAAAAATCACAAACTTTTTAACCAAATTAGTACGTTTATAATCCCTTTATTTTGATGACCTATAACTTTTTTATTTTTCCGTATAAGCGGCGGTATGGGGGCTCATTTTTTGCGCCATGATCTGTACTTTTTTTTGATACCACATTTGCATATAAAAAACTTTTAATACACTTTTTATAATTTTTTTAATAAAATGTATTAAAAAAGTAGGAATTTTGGACTTTTTTTATTTTTTTTCGTTCACGCCGTTCACCGTACGGGATCATTAACATTTTATTTTAATAGTTCGGACATTTACGCACGCGGCGATACCAAATATGTCTATAAAAAATGTTTTTTACGCTTTTTGGGGGTAAAATAGGAAAAAACGGACGTTTTACTTTTTTATTGGGGGAGGGGATTTTTCACTTTTTTTTTACTTTTACTTTTACATTTTTTTACATTTTTTTTTACACTTGAATAGTCCCCATAGGGGACTATTCATAGCAATACCATGATTGCTAATACTGATCTGTTCTATGTATAGGACATAGAACAGATCAGTATTATCGGTCATCTCCTGCTCTGGTCTGCTCGATCACAGACCAGAGCAGGAGACGCCGGGAGCCGCACGGAGGAAGGAGAGGGGACCTCCGTGCGGCGTTATGAATGATCGGATCCCCGCAGCAGCGCTGCGGGCGATCCGATCGTTCATTTAAATCGCGAACTCCCGCAGATGCCGGGATCTGTATTGATCCCGGCACCTGAGGGGTTAATGGCGGACGCCCGCGAGATCGCGGGCGTCGGCCATTGCCGGCGGGTCCCTGGCTGCGATCAGCAGCCGGGATCAGCCGCGCATGACACGGGCATCGCTCCGATGCCCGCGGTTATGCTTAGGACGTAAATGTACGTCCTGGTGCGTTAAGTACCACCTCACCAGGACGTACATTTACGTCCTGCGTCCTTAAGGGGTTAAGTATACTCATGGTTGTACAAAAAGTAAAACATTTTTGGAAAGTAGTAAAATAAAATAAAACCTATAAAAATGAGGTATTGTTGTAATAAAGGTAAGTGTCACGATTCGGCTGGCTGGAGGTGGATCCTCTGTGCCAGAGAGGGATTGGCGTGGACCGTGTCGGTGGACCGGTTCTAAGTTGCTACTGGTATTCACCAGAGCCCACCGCAAAGCGGGATGGTCTTGCAGCGGCGGTAGCAACCAGGTCGTATCCACCGGCAACGGCTCAACTTCTCTGACTGCTGAGATAAGCGCGGTACAAGGGAGTAGACAAGAGCAAGGTCGGACGTAGCCGAAGGTCGGGGCAGGCAGCAAGGATCGTAGTCAGGGGCAACGGCAGGAGGTCTGGAACACAGGCTAGGAACACACAAGGAAACGCTTTCAATGGCAACAAGATCCGGCAAGGGAGTGCAGGGGAAGTGAGGTATAAATAGGGAGTGCACAGGTGAAGGTACTGATTAAAACCTCATGCGCCAATCAGTGGCGCACCGGCCCTTTAAATCACAAAGGCCCGATGCGCGCGCGCATCGGGACAGCACAGACGGGGAACGGGTCTGGTAAGCGAGTCGGGATGCGCATCGCGAGCGGGCGCGTCCCGCATCGCGAATCGCATCCGGGCTGGAAACATTATCGCAGCGCACCCGGTCGGCAGGTCTGACCGGGGTGCTGCGAATAGGAGAACGCTGTGAGCGCTCCGGGGAGGAGCGGGGACCCGGAGCGCTCGGCGTAACAGTAAGGTGTCATTTATAAAAAAAAAATAATGCATTGCTTAGAAACGGAAGCCCCCAAAAGTTGCAAAATGTTTTTGTTTTATTTACATTTTTTTTGCCCCACCCATAATTTTTTTTTTTTTTTTTGCGGTAGACTTTGTAATAAAATGATTGATGTCAAATTTAAATTGTTGGGGCAAAAAACAAGTCCTCAAATGGGTCTTTAGGTGGGAAATGAAAAGCGTTATGATGACTATTAGAAGGCGAGGAGGAAAAAACACAAAAATGAAAAATCGATCCTGTGATTTCTGTTATTTCACAGCTTTTCCTTCTTGGTGTTGCAATTTCAATGTTGATGGGTGCATAGTATATGGGGGAGATTTATCAAAACCTGTCCAGAGGAAAAGTTCCCCAGTTGCCCATAGCAACCAATCAGCTTGCTTCTTTCATTTTTAACAAGGCCTCTGCAAAATAAACAAATGATCTGATTGGTTGCTATGGGCAACAGGGTAACTTTTCCTCTGAAGAGGTTTTGATAAATCTCCCCCCTATATGTATAATGCCATAGAGTCCCAAATAAATGGTGTCACCCTGTGCTCAGTTTCATAGGGGGAGATTTATCAAAATATGTGTAGAGGAAAAGTTGCCCAGTTGCCCGTAGCAACCAATCAGATTGCTTCTTTCAATTTGCCCATAGCAACAAATCAGAATGCTGCTTTCATTTTTAACCCCTTAAGGACACATGACGTACTGGAACGTCATGTGTCCACTCCCGATCTATAACGCGGGGCCACGGCGTGGCCCCGCGTCATAGCGGGTCGGGCCCGGCCTCTAACAACGGCCGGGACCCGTGGCTAATAGCGCGCGGCATTGATCGCTGTGCCGCGCGCTATTAACCCTTTAGACGCGGCGTTCAAAGTTGAACGCCGCGTCTAAAGTGAAACCGAAAGCATCCCGGCTAGCTCAGTGGGCTGTTCGGGATAGCCGCGGTGAAATCGCGGCATCCCGAACAGCTGACAGGACAGCGGGAGGGCCCCTTCCTGCCTCCTCGCTGTCCGATCGCCGAATGACTGCTCAGTGCCTGAGATCCAGGCATGAGCAGTCATCCGGCAGAATCGTTGATCACTGGTTTCTTATGAGAAACCAGTGATCAACATAGAAGATCAGTGTGTGCAGTGTTATAGGTCCCTATGGGACCTATAACACTGCAAAAAAAAAGTGAAAAAAAAAAGTGAATAAAGATCATTTAACTCCTCCCCTATTAAAAGTTTGAATCACCCCCCTTTTCCAATAAAAAAAAAAACACAGTGTAAATAAAAATAAAAATAAACATATGTGGTATCACCGCGTGCGGAAATGTCCGAATTATAAAAATATATCATTAATTAAACCGCTCGGTCAATGGCGTGCGCGCAAAAAAATTCCAAAGTCCAAAATAGTGCATTTTTGGTCACTTTTTATATCATTTAAAAATGAATAAAAAGTGATCAATAAGTCCTATCAATGCAAAAATGGTACCGTTAAAAACTTCAGATCACGGCGCAAAAAATGAGCCCTCATACCGCCCCATACACGGAAAAATAAAAAAGTTATAGGGGTCAGAAGATGACAATTTTAAACGTATTAATTTTCCTGCATGTAGTTATGATTTTTTCCAGAAGTCCGACAAAATCAAACCTATATAAGTAGGGTATCATTTTAATCGTATGGACCTACAGAATACATATCAGGTGTCATTTTTACCGAAAAATGTACTACGTAGAAACGGAAGCCCCCAAAAGTTACAAAACAGCGTTTTTTTTTTCAATTTTGTCGCACAATGATTTTTTTTCCCGCTTCACCATAGATTTTTGGGCAAAATGACTGACGTCATTACAAAGTAGAATTGGTGGCGCAAAAAATAAGCCATCATATGGATTTTTAGGTGTAAATTTGAAAGAGTTATGATTTTTTAAAGGCAAGAAGCAAAAAACGAAAATGCAAAAACGGAAAAACCTCCGGTCCTTAAGGGGTTAAAAAGGCCTCTGAAAAATGAAAGAAGTGATCTGATTGGTTGCTATGGGCAACTGGCCAATGTTTAATCTGCACAGGTTTTGAGAAGTCTCCCCCAAAATGCACACATTAGGGTGTCATTTATCTTGTGTACAATGCAACCCACAGTGCTATACCATACCTATATAGAGCCATACAATGCCAAACAGTACCCACACAGAGCCATATAATGCCATATAGTGCTTCACAGCTGGTGAAGCATCGCTCTAAGGCAGTCTTTCCCAACCAGTGTGCCTCCAGCTGTTGCAAAACTACAACTCCCAGCATGACCGGACAGCCGAAGGCTGTCCGGTCATGCTGTGAGTTGTAGTTTTGCAACAGCTGGAGGAACACTGTTTGGGAAAAACTGCTCGTAGGTATACATTGATGTCCTTATATGTCTAACTTAAAGGGGTACTCTACTGGAAAACATTTTTTTTTAAATCAACTGGTGCCAGAAAGTTAAACAGATTTGTAAATTACTTCTATTAAAAAAAAATCTTAATCCTTCCAGTACTTATCAGCTGCTGTATGATCCACAGGAAGTTCTTTTCTTTTTGAATTTCCTTTCTGCCTGACCACAGTGCTCTCTTGCTGACACCTCTGTCCATGTCAGGAACTGTCCAGAGCAGGATAGGTTTTCAATCGGGATTTGCTCCTACTTTGTACAGTTCCTAAAATGGACAGAGGTGTCAGCAGAGAGCCCTGTGGTCAGACAGAAAGGAAATTCAAAAAGAAAAGAACTTCCTGTGGATCATACAGCAGCTGATAAATGCTGGAAGGATTAAGATTTTTTAATAGAAGTAATTTACAAATCTGTTTAACTTTCTGCCACCAGTTGATTTAAAAAAGAAAAAAAAAAATGGAGTGGAGTACCCCCTTAAAACTTCTTTTTGAGTAGTTGAATTTTTTTTATTGCATTTATTATTTTAGCTGGTTTTAATTTAAAAAAATATATGTTTTTGGGAGGTAGAAATTAAAAATGATTCTTAGTCGAGTGGATTGTATTAGTTGTATTTTCGTAGGTGACTGCATAACAAACGGTTTGTGTTCTAACAAGAGGCTTTTGTTGTATCTCATAGAAGGTAGGGCTTTTGGCTCATGGCGGACCCCCTATTCCCCCCCCCCCCCCTTCCTCGCCACGGCCTTTTTTGTTGTATTTATGACTTGTTGAAGCCTCTACAGAGATCTGTCTACACAAACCATTTCTCATGCAACTCCTACCCACACAGTGTTTCCACATGGAGCTGGAAATGGTCCCACATTCCTCGCCGTGCACGGGAATTCCCAACTAACTTTTTCCACTGGATTTCAGTGTGTTCCAAATGTTGGATGCCAAAATGTCTCCGAAACCAATGCCCAATGCAAGAAGTTGTCAGTGTTGTCTTGCAGAAAGCCAGTGCATTTCCCATTGCTCTGATCCAACGTTTTCCAACTAGGGTGCCTCCAGCTGTTGCAAAACAACTCCCAGCATACGCCCGGGCACCGGAGGCTGTCCGGGCATGCTGGGAGTTGTAGTTTTGCAACAGCTGGTGGCCCCCCTGGTTGGGAAACACTTCTTCCAACTCAGAAGCCTAAGATTTGCCTGTGATACTGTCAATTGCCAATATGTTAAAGGGGTACTCCGGTGGAAACCTTTTTTTTTTTTTTTTTTATGAACTGGTGTAATTTACTTCTATTAAAAAAAATCTTAATCCTTTTGGTACTTTTTAGCAGCTGTATGCTACAGAGGAAATTCTTTACTTTTTGATTTTTTTTTTTTTTCTGTCTGACCACAGTGCTCTTTGCTGACACCTCTGTCCATGTCAGGAACTGTCCAGAGCAGGAGAAAATCACCATAGCAAACCTATCCTGCTCTGGACAGTTCCTGACATGGACAGAGATGTCAGCAGAGAGCACTGTGGTCAGACAGAAAAAAATAAAAATAAAAAAAAGAACTTCCTGTGGAGCATACAGCAGCTAAGTACTGGAAGGATTAAGATTTTTAAATAGAAGTCATTTACAAACCTGTATAACTTTCTGGCAGTTGATTTAAATAAAAATGTTTTCCAGTGGAGTACCCCTTTAACAAGTTTCGGGCACCTATAATACAGTCACAATACCAGAAGCTTTAGGCTGTGTTCAGATGGTGGAATATCTGCAATTCTGCACAAATTTCGTTCAGCAATCGGAGAAAATCGGAGTAGTTTTGGAGGAATTCTGTGTTTTCAAAACACAAAGTTATGCTGAAATTCACCCCGTTGACTTCCATGGGATTCCGCAGCGTAATTAGACAGGTCTTCAAATTTTGCCGAATGCGGAATTTCCGCCGTGTGAAACATATATATATATATATATATATATATATATATATATATATATGTATATATATATATATATATGAAAGACTGAGACTTCTCTTTTTTGGATCCACTTTTTGCTTTGTTTTCAATAATTGCCGTTAAAAGCCTGAACCTGTGAACACAGCCTTGGGGTCCGTTCACATGGCGCATTGTTAGCCCCGTAAAATGCACCGTCCCCATAGACGGCAATGCATTTCCAAGCAAATTCCGCAGAAAGAATGTAAATGTCAGGTTCCGCCGTGGACACGGTTCAGCAGAATCCCAATTAAAATTATTGTACTCTGCTGCAGCACAGTTTGCCAGTGGAATTTTTCCACCGAATTCCACTTGGAAATTTTGCCATGTGAACATGTCCTTACTAAACTACACTTTTCGGGTCCATCACATGTATAGTATCCTGCGCATATTTGATGTGCAGGATTTGATGCTGTGTTCAGTTATTCAGTTTTTCTGCAGTATAAAATTTGCAGCTTCAATGTTAGGAAGTCAGCTTCCTGACATGGACAGAGGTGTCAGCAGAGAGGTGGTCAGACAGAAAAGAAATTCATAAAGAAAAGAACTTCCTTTGGGGCATACAGCAACTGATAAGTACTGGAGGGATTAAGATTTTTATATAGAAGTAATTTACAAATCTGTATAACTTTCTGAAGCCAGTTGATAAAAAAAAAAGTAAAAAAAAGAGTATTCTTTTAAGGGTAGGGTCACACGTAATGACTCTGCCGGTGACCAGACCCATTTTGTACCTCCAGCTGTTGCCATGCCCGTTCCCCAGCCTTGCCCCGTCCCTGGCCTGCTCACAGCAGCAATCCGCTGCTACAAACAGCCACACAGGGGGCCTGCGCATGTGCAGTGTACTCAGGTATCGTGGCTGCTCCACGATGTCTGAGTGGACTCTGCGACTAGCAGGCCCATTGTATGGCTGCTCGTAGCGGCGGATTGCTGCTGCGAGCAGGCCAGGGGCGGGGCAAGGCTGGGGAACGGGCATGGCAACAGCTGGAGGTACAAAATGGGTCTGGTCACCGGCAGATCTGCAGCGTAAAAATACGCTGCGGATCTGTTACTTGTGACCTTACCCTAAGGGGCATTCACACCACAATTTGTGCATGTGGAAGCCAGATCTGGCGTAAGAATAAAAAAAAACAGCTGCTGCTACACCCCATTCATTTCCATATGTCAAACAGAGACAGATAGTGACTCCAATCGGCTTATTTTTGGACTGTGTCAGTTTTTGTTGCCGGACTGGAACCGCAGCAGACCACGGTTTTCAGTTTGTCAACTGGTCTATATGTTCTGAAAATGAGCCGACCGGAGTCACTATCGGACTCTGTCTGGTTCATTGAAATGAATGGGTTGCAGCGCACAATATTACTACCAGGTCTGGCTGTGGGTATGATTTTGTATTGTTTTTATGAAATAAATTTGGAATTTTTTTTTTCATTTTTGACACATTTATCATTTTTGACAAATCCTCTTCATGATCACACAATATTTTTTCCATGTGATTCAAGCACTGACCTCACTCGTGGATATCCTTGTGTCCCTCTAGCTATCCTCCGGTGACTCCCTTTTTCCTATTGCGGAGTGCGGAGTGCTGCTCTTAGTTGTGGTTCTCTGGCCGTTCTCCTTGGATGTTTTGTTATTGCCCTTGGACTAATTTTAGCCGTTCTCCTGGGAAGATCCGTTCTTTTCTTTTGGAGATCTCCAAGAAAGTCTTAGATTTGGCTTTAGTTCCCCAAGTAAAATATTTCTAGTCACTTTTTCTCCTTTTCTTGTGGAATCGAGTTTTATGGAAAATTTGCTGACTATTTTTGATTATTCACGGTGTACTGAGGTTTGGGTCAGTTTCACATACGTATGGATATATATATACCCGTAATACTGATCTTGGATACAGTAGAAATGTTCAGGGTATTCATGGTGAAGAATCTCTTCTAGAACCCGACTCTGGCCCGTAGCGCCAGAGTGTACCTGTACCTTGGAGTACGAATAAGTCATTGTTACGGCAAATATCCTGGCGTATCGTGTTCTCTATCACTGGAGAATTGCTATGGGCCAGAGTCGGGTACTAGGGGAGATTCCTTACCAGGAATACCCGATCATTTCTACTGTATTCAAGTTCTACACCACTACATGCGGTACCGATTGCCAGCGGACTGTGCCGCTGTGAGGTGCAGAACTGCACCCCATGCAATTTTGCTTTGGCCCCTCCCCTCAGCTGTCCGGAGATTTCCGAATACAGCGAGGGGAGGGGGAAGGCAGATCTGTGAAGGATGCATCTCCCACAGGAGGACGTCGATTCTCACAGCCCCACTCCTTGACATCTGTGAAAATCTACGTCTAGGGCGCTGTGTGAGATTTACAGCGATTTGTGGCTGCTAGCGGCTCTAAGGCTGGATTCACACCACGTTTTGTCCATATCGGGGCCGGATTCGGCTGGGGGATTGGAAAACCGGGCGCTCCCGTATCCCAGCCAGGCCCGGCCCCCATCTCATTCATTTGAATGAGCTGACCGTAGTCAGATAGTGACTCCAGTCGGCTAATTTTTGCCCCATATCCGTTTTTCCCATCTCCCTAGCCAGATCCAGTCTCCGTATGGACAAAACGTGGGGTGAACCCTGCCTAATTATTTTCCTGACGTCCAACTCTTTAGCGAGGGAACGGCATTACTGAGTGCCATCTCTGTTCTGTTCTTTTTCTTCTATAGCGTAAAACTGATCTGACATTGATGTATTACGAGTAAAATATCATCTCTATTGCCTCTATATTTATGTGCAGCAAAGGATGCAAAATAGGTGAAAATACTGATGAAATACGAATGAAATATCGATCGAATACAGAAGCGTTTTCATTTTAATCCCACCGCATAGACTACAATAGGCTTTGTCCATCTGCAAAATAGAAAAAAATATAATGGCCCTCATTTACTATTCTAAACCCGACTTGTTTTGTCGGGTTTTTTTGGCGCATCTTTGTCTGTGACATGTCGCAGACATCGTGCGCCAGTCTGCGACACGATGCAACATTTTTTCCCGACGGACCCGATGTGGATTCTCCCAAACCCGAAAAAGGGGCGTAACCTGACATTTCTGAGCTTTCCCACGTATTTATAAAGGTTTCCAACCCGAATTTGTTGAATTGTTGTGTATTTTTTCCCAACAACTCAGAGGAGTTGGAAACCAAAACCAACAAAACCCACGTGCGACAAACAGGATGCGACATAATAATAAATACCAGGGGAAAAAAGCAGTCGGGTAAGAAAGCAAGATAGACTTACCACCCGATTTTCTAAGTAAATGAGGGCCAATGTGCTGTATTTTGTTTGCGGTATTGCAGCTTTGTTCCACTGAAGTGAATGGAGCCAAGCTGCAATACCACACACAACCTGAGGACAGGTGTGGCGCTGTGTTTTGAAATAAATTAGCTTTGGTTTTCAAGACCTTTTATGGTCTGTGAAAAAAAAAATGAGTGTAAGGCTATGCTACCGCTTAGATTCTGTTCTGCCTAGCTGATGGTGGATTTTTTTCTTGCAGTTTTGCAGATACCATGTGGAATTTATGCTGAATTTATGCACATGAGTACATCAGAGTAATTTTTACATGTGCTTTGCTGCTGTCCTTTTTTTTTTTTTATGTGTTTAGGGGATTCATAAAACTGTGATTTTTTTCAAGACCTTAAAGGGGTACTCCCGTTGAAAACTTTTTATTTTTTTATTTTTTATTTTTTAAATCAAGTGGTGCCAGAAAGTTAAACAGATTTGTAAATCACTTCTATTAAAAAAATCTTAATCCTTCCAGTACTTTTTAGGGGCTGTATACTAAAGAGAAATCCAAAAAAGAAATGCATTTCCTCTGATGTCATGACCACAGTGCTCTCTGCTGACCTCTGCTGTCCATTTTGGGAACTGTCCAGAGCAGCATATGTTTGCTATGGGGTTTTTCTCCTGCTCTGGACAGTTCCTAAAATGGACAGCAGAGGTCAGCAGAGAGCACTGTGGTCAGGACATCACAGGAAATGCATTTCTTTTTTGGATTTCTCTTTAGTATACAGCCCCTAAAAAATACTGGAAGGATTAAGATTTTTTAATAGAAGTGATTTACAAATCTGTTTAACTTTCTGGCACCAGTTGATTAAAAAAAAAAAAATAATAATACCCCTTTAAGTATATTGTTATATTTACAGATATCATTTATTATTTTGAATTTTTTTTGTTTATATGAGTTACGAGTCTTAGGGTATGTTCACACAGGCAGAACTTGTGTGAAATGTCTGCACGGAATATTCCGCACGGAATATTCTGCTTCAGCAGAGTCCCATTGATTTCAATGTGATTCTGCTGCACTGTTCAGGCACAACAAAATGCATTGCCGTCTATGAGAAGCCACATTTCTGAGCGGTCCTAGGGCCTGCCGGATCGAGCAAATATGTGGAATAAACGCACGGGTTTTCTGTTGCGGACATTACGCATATTTTCCAAATGTGTGAACCCGGCCGTATAGGTCAGACAATGCTCGCTGGGAATTAAACAAACTGGCTCTTTAGTGCCACCTATTGGAGGATAGCTTCACAATAAATCATTGCTGCAAAGAAAAAAAACTTAATAGGGGGCACTAGAGAGCTAGTTCTCTTTTTTTCCTTCTAGAATAGACCTATTTTACATGAGTATTTGCCAGCCAAAACTAGAAGTAGGGTCTAGAACAGTGGTCTCCAAACTAGGGACCTCCAGAGGTTTCAAAGTTACAAGTCCTAGAACTAGGGTCTAGACCAGTGTTTCCCGACCAGGATGCCTCCAGCTGTTGTAAAACTACAACTCCCAGCATGCCCGGACAGCCTTCGGCTGTCCGGCCATGCTGGGAGTTGTAGTTTTGCAACAGCTGGAGGCACCCTGGTTGGGAAACGCTGGTCTAGAACATGGACAGGTGCAAATCTCTCCAGTATAGTTTGGGCATGCTGGGAGTAGTAGTTTAATTTGTAGATTTTGCATAGTTCCTACTTTTCCCATGACGTACCAAAGTCGCTTGTAAGTTGTTGTTTTCTTAAAATTTTATTTAAAAAAAAATTAAAAATTGTCTCGGCGGCACAGCCAGATCATTCCTGCCAAAATGCTCTGCACTGGAGCCTGGTTTCTTCTGTAACAGGCTGTTTATAGTAACTGGTCTTTGTGTTTCTGGTCGTCAAGAACTCATGTTTGGAAAAATCTATATATTTTTTTTATGATTTTTTTTTTAACCTGTCATTTCTTAAGGCGGAACTACAGCTTTTTATTATTAAAAATTACTATACGACAGCACTGTGTACTATAGTCATTTTTTTTTATACAACTATGGTTAAATTGTCATATAAATGCCTTAATATTATATATTTTGTTACCTCGATTTGACGATTTGATTTGACCATAGGTGTAATTAAAAAAGTGCTGCACTATAGTCGTGTCTCTATAGTTGAAGTTACTCTTTATAGGGAAACTGACAGGCTGTTCACCTGCACTAAACCCAACACACTGGGTTATAGTGTGGGTGAACAGCATTAAAGGGGTACTCCGGCGGAAAACATCTTATCCCCTATCCAAAGGTTAGGGGATAAGATGTCTGAATATGGGGGTCCCACCGTTGGGGACCCCCGCGATCTCCAGGCCTCCGGCGGCAGCGTCCGGAAAAACACGGAGGCTTGGAGCTTCCGTGTCTCTATGTCATGCCACGCCCCCTCCATTCATGTCTGTGAAGGGCTGTGATGGCTAGTACATAGCTGTCACACCTCCTACTATAGACATGAATAGAGGGGGCTTGGTGGCTGTAGTTACCAGTCATCCGGCACGGAGCAGAGTACGCGCCGTGCATCGGATGACTGGGGTGGCGCCGCTGGGGTTCCCCGTGATTAAACATATTATCCCCTATCCTTTGTGTGATGTCCCAGTACGGGATGATGTGGCCCCGTACTGTCCTCTTGCCCTGTCAGGCAGAGTCCCTGCGTGTCCCCAGGGCTCCCCTGCAGCATACCTCTATTATGTATATAGGTTTGACTCATTTAATGTACTGTTGCTTTAATGTTTGTACCACATGATTGTTACCCAGAGGGCTACAGTGACCAGGTGCCCCCCCCCCCAAGTGACCTATGGACTCCTTGCACAGCCCCCTATATATCCAGGGGAGGGGCTGCAATCTCTTTCTTAGCACATTGCTCTTTCCTGCTGAGGTCCAGTGCAGTCATCTCAGTGTCTGTGTCCAGGCCTCAAGCCTAAAGTCCTGCAGCCACCAGTCGGTCATCAGTAAGTCAAGTCATCTTATTGTCAGTCACCATCTCTGTCAAGTCAAGTCCATCTGTAGTCACCGTGGCCTGCACTAAAGTCAGTCTAACTACTGCAACTCCTAGCAAGCCTGTGAGGTCCCCTTGTGTCACTGGTCACCTACCTGGGATATTTGGCTGTACTGCAAAGACTATATCACCTGTCTTGCCTCAGTAAAGCTGCCGTTATCCTTAATCTGGCATTGGAGTCTTCATTGCCCCTGTCTAACCCAGGATCAGCGGTATTACCTTTGGGTGGTTAAGGCTAAACCACGTCCTAGCGTCATGACAAGAAGGGGTTAATACCATCTGCCCTGCATCTACCCTGCACCTCACACCCCGACACCACATTTGGATAGGGGATAAGATGTTTTCCAGCAGAGTACCCCTTTAATGCGGTTATCCACCATAAGGTGGATACCTGGGCAACCTGGGAGATGACCCTAATTTTGTATGTTGTTAAAAAAAAAAAAACCTTTGGGACAAAAATCACAGGATTGTGAGACCACCATGAAACACAGGTACTGACACTATATTATGAACTACACTAACTTTACAGCCTCTGTAGCATAGACAAATAAAAAAAAAATCTCAGAATACCCTTTTAAAACAAGGAGTTATTTATTGGTTTGAATGAAGTATCGCTAGAGTTATAAGTCTTTAGTCATCTGGTTTTATTGCACAGCTCTGCGAAATGGAGGTGGGCCTGCCTTCTTAATATTCCCCGCTCTAGCCCTCTCCCATAATGAATATTCAAAAGTATTAAAGGGGTATTCTGGCCTTATACATCTTAGACATGAATGGAGGGGGCGTGATGTTACGTCACGAGGGGCCGTTGCCGTGACGCCACGTCTCGGTCTCGGAGGCAGCGCCGGCACAGAATGCAGGGGGGCCTCACTGAGATCGCTTTGGATAGGGGATTACATGTATAAAGCTGGAATATCCCTTTAACTCTCAAAAGCTAGGATGTGAGAGTGACATTAAAGTACCAACCTCAAATATTTCTACTAATATTATTACTACATATTACCCGTCCATATAAGTTCTCCATTGACTTGTAAGCCTTGATATGCCATGATATGCTATTATGTCCCTCATTTCAGGTATAAGAAATACGGCTTGAGATGTGGCCAATGCTGGAATATCCCTAAAAAAGACGGGAAATCGTGCTCCAAATACTGTGGATGCGGTGGGATGTTCAGAGCTCCTGTATGAAATCGGGTAACTTTATGTTTCGTCTGAGCCCATTGGAACATCCTGGCCATTGTGTAATAGAAATTCAAGTAAGATTGCGATTAATGTTTCAATGAATTTTTATCTAGGTGTCTCTTATCGAGCGTTTTCTGGACTGTGCAGCTAGTCTCTAGTATAGCAGTAGTACTGTCTGTACTGAGATGGTGGGTTTAATAACATTCAGGTATGGGGTGGAGACTCGGAATAGTAACCCTCTTATGATTGCAACCTCTGTAGCCCAAATTGTGTTACGGATCTTGCACACATTCCCTAAAAACAACCATACACCGACGACCAGTTGCCGACATAACAGATGACCAACTCCAATGTAAGAACCCATTATTTATTTATTCTTTAAATCCATTTCAAATACCTTTTTAGGGTATGTTCCCACACTTCAGAATTATTGCAGATTTTTTCCAAGTCAAAATCTGCAGTCAAAATCTGCAACAAATCCATGACAAATTAACAGCATGTGAACATTTTGAATTAAAAGGGGATTTTTCTGCTCAGGACATCTGAGAACATTGAGAACAACTACATCTGTCTACGTCTATGGAAGACCCAAAGTGCCCATGTATTACATACTTAAATTGGAACAGTGTCATGATTTATTTCCTGTTGTGGCATTGCAGGGAAATTGAACGTTTGCTTTATGGGTTTCCTCAAAGATCTTTTAAATTCAGGACACCAGGGGATCAACCTGGTATAGGGCACACATGTAAAGTTTACAATATATACAATTTACAATGTATATCTGTTTTTCCCCTAGTCCTTTCTGCAGCACAATAGTGAGGATTTCTCTGCCCTGTGGACTAATGGGACAAATGGAACTTTTAATGATTAGTCTATATCAGTGTTTCCTAATCAGGGTGCCTCCAGCTGGTGCAAAACTACAACTCCTGGCATGGCCGGACAGCCAAAGGCTGTCCGGCCATGCCAGGAGTTGTAGTTTTGCAACAGCTGGAGTCAACTTAGTTGGAAAACCCTGATCTACAGTATAAAAAGGCCCCCTAAATTTCAACCCCCTTGTCTAATTTACTGAAAAGACAGTCTAGGAAAAAAGGGAGGGTGTTTTGTGCTGCCGAAAGGACCAAGAGAAAACAGATTTACATTCTAAATCATAAGCTTTCCTTACGTCCCTTTCAGCAGCACAATATTGGGGATTTAGCAAGAGGAATCCCCTAGGGATGTCCTGTACCAATCTTAGGACAGAACTTCCAAAGGAAATGTCCTCTAAAGATCTTACATGGATTCCATAATGTTTTTGGAGAATACCACGAGACTACTCTACAAATCTGTTCTATAGAGACTAAGGAGGGCTCTGCTACAGAAATAGAAAAAGCCCTGGTAGAATGGATTCTGAGGAAGGATAGATGTTTTAGGCTTTAGGATGAGTAGGAGAAGGATATAATCTCTTTTATCCTGGGATTTCCTAAGGCTTAAAGGAGTACTCCACCCTTAGACATCTTATCCCCATCCTAAGGATAAGGGATAAGATGTCTGATTGTGAGAGTCCCGACGATGGGACCCCCATGATCTCCGTACAGCACCAGGCATTCTGATAGATATGAGTCAAGGGGACGTGGCGTGACATCACAACCACAGCTGCCCAAACCCAGCATTCTGAAACGGCGGGACCCCTGCAATCAGACATCTTATCCCCTATCCTTTGGATAGGGGATAAGATGTCTAGGGGCGAAGTTCCTTTTTAATCTTTAAAAATTCAATCTGTCCTATCATTCCACAAAATGGAGAAATCCCCACTACTGTGCTGCTGATAGGAACGTAAGGGAAAAGAAAGATAATCCAAAGTCAACAACCCCTGTAACCATTTACTACTAGAATTCTCAAATGTAAAACATATCTTTTCTCTTCTTGTCTTAGGAATATGAAGACTCCCATTACCCTTGAGAAGCGATTTGTGTTCTCTCACTGCTGTTCTGCATTTGTGTACAAAAAAAAAAAGAAAGTAACATGAAAACAAAAATAGTGAATGAAATGTTTCATGTCCATTAATTCTATTAATAAAGTTAATTTATATTGTTATAGATCGGTCGTCTTCTGTGCTGATTTGGGTTATTGAAAATATTGCATTTTAAGGCTATGTTCACATGGAGGAAATTCCACTCTGAATTCCACTGAAGAATTTCTCCCGAAATTCGCCTAAAATGTTACTGCCCATTTACTTTAATGGGATTCTGCTGTCCCATTTACACATTCCTCAAAATATAAAGACTTGTCTTTATTTTTGTGTAAATCCATGACGGAATCCCATTGAAGTCAATGGGATTTTGAATTTCAGCAGAATTCTGTGTTTTAAGAACGCAAAATTCTGCTGAAATTCTGCCACAATTCCAAATTTGCAAAATTGCAGATATCCTTCTGTGTGGAAATAGCCTAACAATACTATTTTTTTTTTCATGCACAAAAAAAAAATAAAAAAAATAAAAAAAAGGAATCTTGCAAAATATTTTACAGGAATGTTTAATTCCATTTTGTTTATGTAGAAAATGTATTAGTGCACATTGCTTTGTATGTTTACAAAGGGATTAAAACAAATAGTAGAAACTTGAAAATATCAACACAGTGAAGAGTCCGACGTCCGCAGGTCCCATCTTATCTGCGCCATTGTCTTTGGATAATTTGCCAAGATCAACTTCTGGAACTGAAATATGAAGACAACTTTAGAATCTGCATGATATCAGAACTATATAGAAGTATACAAGCCTAGCATGGTGTATATTGTACAATCCCTTAATCTTGCACCCTTCCTCTTATTTTGAAGGCTTTTTTTTTTCCTGCAGCAACAAAATTTCCTGTGCGATCTTCTCATGCCTGGAAACCTGAAACCTGCAGTCTGTCGCATAGCAAAATGTAATAGTAGTTTCTATGACCATTTCAGTGCATGGTGGTTGTACTGACAAATAGTCATGTTCCCCAATTTGTGGCTCCCCAACTGTTGCAAACTTCCAACTCCCAGAATTCCCTGCCTGCCGCAAGCTGGGAGTTGAAGTTCTGCAACACCTAGGGAGCCACACAGGTTGTGAAACACTATTGTAAGATATACTAAGGCTTTTGACATGGTAAGTGTGTTTTGTCGTCTGTTTACAGTGGTCCTGTGCTACACGGCGGCCATTGATGCCGCGGCACCGTGCCTGTAGGGTGGCGGTGGATGAGAAACTGGGGCTTTGTTGGGCAGCATTGGGGCTGTTCTGCCACTTGGTTATTCCCCCTATGGTGATACGCTTGCAACGCAGTGACATTTCATGCTAGGGATGTTAGGGTCCCCCTATATACAGGTGGCTGTGACGTGGCTAGTGGGCTTGCACTTTATGATCATAATGTATATAATGTACACTAACTACCTATTAATATATATATTAACTTTTTTTTTTTTTTTTAAAGCACAGGATCACTGTGCAAGATGTAGATGTGGACCATGTCTATTTTTCCTCCATTGATGTTTTATACTAAGGCTAATTTCACACAGCCATTATGCTCGACACGTTCAGGACCCATTTGGCTCTTTTTTTTTTTGGCACTGTACGAACCCTAAGCTGGTCACTGATACCCCCTGGTCCGAACAAAGCCCAACCAATCCTGCTGACTTGAATGGTGTCCTTCGGATGTCTGGCATCTAAGCGTAGAAAAAAGTCCTGATATGCAGTATTTTCTGCTCCGCTCAATCCCCGTCCTTCTGATGGACTGAGCGAAGGAGCTCTATTCATTAGAACACAACAGTTGTGTGAACTAGGCCTAAGTTGTTTTGACTTTCATGCGGAACGTCGCCTCTGTAAACACTTACCGATCTCTGGTTCATTTACAGTGATTTTCTGTTTTCGCATCTGGATTCCGTGTTTGTTTTGCGCAATGCAGATGTAAAATCCATCATGTACTTTCTTTGCATCCTTAATCTGTATGGTCCGGTTGTCGTGATCATAAAGAAGTTGGGGTGTAGGGGTGTGCCAGCTGTACAATGGAGGGGGCACAGCATCCGCTTCACAGATCAGAGTCAAGTTTTCCCCTTCCACTACTGCGTCTGATGGTTCAACGATGAGGAGGGATATTTTGGGCTCATCTGCATGTAAAAAAAGACATAAAAGATAATGTTATAATTTAGGAAAACCTTTTAGGTAAAGACTTTTGGAAACAACAGGGCTGTGTTTGTCAGAACTTAATGGTTTGGCTTTACATAGGAAACAAAAAACCTGTGTAGACATATTAAGGTTAAAAACATGACAAAGCCCACCAGGGCTCCAAAGGCCCATGAGACAATTGCCCCAATGCACAATCTGTAACAGTGCCATCCACCTACTGTGGTAGCCCTTGGGGGGTGTAGTGTAGTTGGGGTGTTGCTTCAGAATATAAGGGGTTAATTTAACCCCTGTCACTCGTGATGCCAGGGTGAGGGATAATACGCTGAGGTAAATCTCCGGCCTATCGCCACCCTTCCCAGGAACGATAGGTGCGTGCTTAAATGAATGAAGGTCCACAATGGAGATGAACTTGAACTTGCATAAACTTTACTGAAGTACATCCAATTTACAGTAACAGTCTTAGTAATACAGTCTCTATATAGCACGGCAGTGATTGACAGATGCTGAGGACCATTAACTTATCCAAAGAGTTATTAGATTTAGGATTTTTGGGGAATATTTAGGTCCGGTGATCTTGCTGAGGTAATAGGGATTGAAGTAACTCACCGTTTTGAGAGATGACCGTTGCCGCAAGGCTTAGGCCTGGTTACTGCTGATGACAGCTGCGCAGATCCGTCCACATCAGCAGCCCTTGAGGAAAGAGGGATGCTGCTTGCTTTGCAGCTCAGGAACAAGAGAGCGATTAATGGCCGCTGCTCCCTTATATGGGCAGGGCCGTTTTGGATTGGTCCATGTCAGCTGTCACTCACCGTTACAAAGCATGGTGGGTGAACACGTCACGGGGACCTCCAAAGGTCCTTAAGCAAAACCATAGAGTTTCTACCTGATCACGTGACCCGCAGGTCCTGCTATGCTCCGTACAGGTAAATAACCAAATATATACAGTTTCTATACCCATAGCTATATAAATATCAAATATAATTACTATATATCTACTGACTAAGTGAGAGGTGACAAGGGGAAGACTAGACAAGAGGGACCCCGACGTCCTAGGGACTCTGGCTATGGGGACCTCTACACATGTAACGTATAGGTTACGGTACCGGGACACCACACTACCATGTGCCATTTATAATACTGATGTTGTCTTATGTGGCTAGGAGCCTTTTGGACTCCCTTAGCCACAAGAACACAGGTGAGACTGCTCTCTTCTTACCTCTATAGCTACATTCCTGTTGCTTTTCTCTTCATAGTCTTTATGGATCTGTATATGGAGTAGATGTCCTGTGCACAACTATTGCTACGTTTGTCTTGCATTCATTGGCCCACAGTTATCATTGTAGTGTAAATGAAGCATTTTTCTACACCTTTTTTTGTGTGTGCTGGTAATGTGTAGGAGAACCAAATTGATTAAATGGTCAAAGAGTGTTTGATAAATTTTGTGCAGGTCACATTTTCAGAAATTTCTGTCTTCACATACACCAAAAAGCTACACCAAGCCGGTGTAGTTTTAGAGACTTTTCAGTGGCTTTGCGCCTTTTTTGCTCCTTTTCACAAAAAGGCGCAGTTGATAAAACCCTTCCATATCATGTGTATTGCCAAATCAGTGTATTTGCCAAAATCAGTGGATTGCAACTCAAAATCTGCAGAAATGTGTAAACAAAAAGGTGCAAAAAAAAGGTGCAATAAACCCTGTTTGCTCCTTTTTTTTTGCCCCTTTTTAGACACAAAAAACTGTCTAAAGACAATGATAAATCTGGGCCATTGTCTATTACAGCTCCCTGAGTCTTTCTGTAAATCACGCTTAAAAATGGCTCCCAGTACTCAGTATTAGTGTTGAGCGGCATTTACCATATTCGAATTCGCGATATTTCGTGAATATATGCACGAATATTCGTCATATATTCGCTAAATTCGCATATTCGTAATATTCGCGTTATTTTCGCATATATGAAAAAATGCGCGTATGCAAAATTTACACATCCGAAAATTCGCAAATGCGAAAATTAGCATATGAAAATGTTCGCATATGCGAAAATTCGCACGCCAGTCTCACAAAGTAGTATTAGAGCCTTCTTTACATCACACAAGCTGGAAGCAGAGAGGGATGATCACTATGATGTGTACTGTGAAAAAAAATTAAATAAAAGAATATTCGTAATTACAAATATATAGTGCTATATTCGCAAATATTCGCGAATTCGCGAATATGCGATTTTCACGAATAAAATTCGAATTGCGAATATTCGCGAGCAACACTACTCAGTATATGATAACCAGCAAGCAGTTGCAAAGAAAGTCCCTATCTTTCCTTACCTTAAATTGCCAAAAGATGTGATGAAAAAGCGCTGAGTAAAGGTTCAATGTGGTGAGTATTTCAGCAGAAATACATTCTGCAGTTTACACAGTGATTTTCAGGGGTGTATTTTTTTTGTGCACAGATTTCAAAGGGGTACTCTGGGGAACTAAACCCATAGCCCATCCTTTCCCACTCACCAACCAATTTTTTTGTCTAAATATTATTAATTAGCTATATACAGGTGAAACTCGAAAATTTAGACTATCGTGCAAAGTTCATTTATTGCAGTAAAGGGGTAATCTGCCCCTAGACATCTTATCCCCTATCCAAGTATAGGGGAGAAAATGTCTGATCGCAGGGGTCCCACTGCTGGGGACCCCCGCGATCTCTCCTGCAGCCCCCCCCAGTCATCAGCTCTATGGAGCTAAGTTTGCTCGGTGGCTGATGACAGGGGCCAGCGGTTTGTGACCTCATGGCTCTGCCCCCTCATGACATCACGCCCTGCCCCCTTAATGCAAGCCTATGGGAGGGGTGTGGTAACAGTCACGCCCCCTCCCATAGACTTGCATTAAAGAGTAGCTATCATTAACTAAACTTTCCCTAATCCCCCTCCCCATCTGTCCCTGACTCTAACTACCTCCAGCCCTTTTTTTTTTTTTTATTATATAAAACCCCATTAAAATACCTTTTTAAGATCATCTTCAGTAGCTCAGTGTTGAGCTCTCTGTGGAGGGCAGGAAGTGGGCGTGGCCCGGAAGGCGCAACGTCCTCTGAAGCCTGTCCGGGGCTCGCTTCCGTCCGTCTTCCTGTATGCTGATTTTCCCCTCTATGTCGTCTCTCTCTCCAATATGTGAGAGAGACTGCAGCTTGCGTGCTGCAATGAATGAGATGGGGGAGATGCAGGGGCGGATATTTAAATTTTGCGTGCTGCGCGCACACGAGCACTGTGCTCGTTCTCTACCTGTTTCATATACAGGCAGAGAACGAGCAGAGGACGCGCATTTTGGACCACGCTGCCCGGCCAGCAGTGGTCCGAACGTGCTCGACGTGAGGGAGGGAGAGGGGGAGGGGGAATGATTTCTGGACCATCTAGGGTGACACCTAGTGGCCAGGATTTCAAGGGTAAAATAAAGATTGAAACATACATTTTTTTTAAGACATATATTACAAAGATTTTTTTTTTAGGCATAATCTATTTAATTACAAACATTATGTTTAATGAGAGTACCCATTTAAGGGGGTGGGGCGTGATGTCATGAGGGGGCGGAGTTATGACTTCACGAACCGCCGAGGGGATAGTGGATAAGATGTCTAGGGGCGGAGAACCCCTTTTAAAAGGTGAAACTAATATATGAGAGAGACTCATTACATGCAAAGCAAGATTGTTTAAGACGTGATTTGTCATAATTGTGATGATTATGGCTTACTGCTCATGAAAACCCCAAAGCCCCCCCTCCCCCCCCCAATTACAATGAATTGGGGAGCCATGTCATCTGCTGGTGTTGGTCACTGTGCTTCATTAAGTCCAGGGTCAACGCATTCGTCTACCAGGGGATTTTGGAGCACTTCATTCTTCCTTTCTTTAAGTTGCATTAATAAAATACAATTAACTTTTGCACGATATTCTAATTTTTCGAGTTTCACCTGTAGAGCAGTTTCCCTCTTTCCGCTGTCACTTTTGTGCAGGGAGTGAGAGAAAGACATAATATTCAGATCCTGCTTGTGTTTGTGTAAACCCCTCACTGGGACCTAGTCCCCACCCTCCTGCAAGACAAACACCACGGGGGAGAATTATCAAAGCCTGTGCAGACAAGGAGTGGTACAGTTGCCCATGGCAACCAATCAGATTGCTTCTTTCATTTTTGATGAGACCAGTGAAAAATAAAAAAACCGCGCTGATTGGTTGCCATGGGCAACTGCACAACTCTTTCTCTACACAAGTTTTGATAAATCTCCCCCCCCATGTGATTTCTGGCTTCACATGCACACCTCTCCTCCCTGTGTGAGGATCTTGCCGGTGAGAGAAGCTCAGTGAATATTCTCAGTCACAATTCAGCACATAACTCTGCTCTTTTCCTGGTGTAGATCCTATCACTGACTGCTGCCATTCAGAGACTAGCATGATTAATTGCTCGGGGAAGGATAGTTTAAAAGAAAAGACATGTAGTGTGTGCTGCTGACTGTTTACAACAACAGAGTATGCACACAGATAGTGAAAGCAATTGGCTGGCAGCTGTTACACAGAGCTTCAATGACTTCTGGGAGTTGTAGTGTGGTCTGCAAGTAAGGAAAGCAAATATTAAGGAGACTACAGGGGACACATGAGCAGCCAAAACCACATGGATAGCTGCAGGGGACACAGAACAGGGATTGCTGTGGCTTTGGGGCATTTTTCTTTTTCTTTTCTTTTTCTTAACTTACCCGGAGCACCCCAGGGCAATTGATGCCAATTGCCCCATGGGAGGAAAAATTCCTTCCCGACCACAATTTAGGCTGGGTTCACACTACTTGACTCCAAATACGTTTTTTCCCCGTATATGGTTCCAAAATGTATGTACGGTTCTATCCGTTTGCATCCGTTTTTGCCAACTGTTTTGCTATTTTGTTGGAATTAGTTTTCAAGCAATTTAATAAAGTTACTATTGTTCTATTGAAATTCCTTCTACGCATGTGTCAACTCCAAAAACGGATTAGAAAAACTGTGTGCAACCGTATTCTGAAATTCTGTGTACAGTTCTCATAGACAACAATGTTAAAAGAACCGCATACGGTTCGCATACGGTTTTCCAACCAGAGGCAAAAACGTGGTCGACAGCGTTTTGGCCTACGGTTGAAAAATCATCAAAACCGTATCCGAGGCAAAACGGATGCAACCGTACACAACATTTGAAATACGGTTTACGATGCGCTCTCTATGCATACGGTTTCGGATATGTTCGGATACGTTTTTTTTGTGGAAAACCGTATACGGTTACCGTATTTCAAAATCGTAGTGTGAACCCAGCCTTAGCATCCGAAGAAAATCCTTGGATCAACGTTCTATCCCCATTCATCTAGTATCCATTGTTGAGCTTGTTTATTGAGTCAGACATCACAACATCATGGGGCGGAGAGTTCCATAGTCTCATTGCTCTTACAGTAAAGTATAAGTGAAAAGATGAGTGTTGGAGATGCAGGTTAACCACATGGTATGGGAATAATCTGTGTCCAAAGTGTTAAAATATGCTACAGGAGTTCAAGGCTACTTTTGGAGTTTTTGCAATGTATTTTGGATCATATTTTTTTCCATGGGACAAATTTCCCCTGTGAGCAAGGCTCAATGGGTGAAATATTCAAAACTGAATTAGTCTTTTTTCTTTGTGAAAACTGCACTAGATTGGTTGAAAAAGTGGCACAGCACACATTTTTAAAAGAATTTTGCCTTGTTTGTGCCATGTATGCTGATTTTTTAAAAGAGGGTGTGGCCATGATAAAAGGCTGGTTTAGGTAGCAGAGCTTAAATTGTTTAAAATTTTCGATAGTATGCACCAAAAAAATTTAAATCCTAGTCCTCGTCTATACCACCTCAGAAGTGGTTTAAATGCACAAGATTTTCAATCAGTCACTGTTAAAAATCTGGCACAATCTTAGTTTTTGAATATGTCCACCACCAAATTTCCAAATACCAAAATCAGGATAACATCAACAGGGAACAAGAAAATAAAAACAAGAACATGGGATAAAACATGAAACACATGGTCAGGCCAAGGCAAATAAAGGCCTTGACTTCTTTTGAAGGCTCAGAAATGGAACTCTACTCAAACATCCAGACCTGAGCAATCAACACCAGATCCATCACTGTGGAACTAAGACTATTGCGAGATTTATCTCCTGCAGCGATCCTGGGGACTACGTCAGAAGGAAGCGATGGGAGTGTGTACTAGACGGATGTAAGTTATTCCTGCCCCTGGCCCAGATAAGCCCACCCCTACCTCCTAACACCACAGTGTATCAGCGGATTTAGGAATCTGTAATATGGACATAAAACACCCCATAACTCTGAAACAGGGAGGGGGCAGGGGGGGGGGGTGGTGGCGGCAGCGAAGCGCTGCCGCCACAACCCCCCCCCCGCCCCCTCCCTGTTTCAGAGTTATGGGGTGTTTTATGTCCATATTACAGATTCCTAAATCCACTGATAGGCCGTAAAAAGGTACGTGATCACACCCCCTTAGGAATCTATACATACCAATAAATCACATTTTTATAAATGACCACAGGTCCTCTATTATTTATGTAACAGGTGGAAGACACAGAGGCGGGGGAGGAGGAGTATGCAGCTGCAGTTTCTCAGTGTTTCATTGAAAGATGGAGAAATGAAGGTTGAAGCAAAGATATCAGCAGAGAAAATAAAAATGGCCGAAATGTATATCTACTGCTGTCCTTTTTCCACACGTTCTACACAGATTACCCAGATTATTATATTTTTTTTCCATCTGACCGAACCCAACAAAGCTGGCACGTCTGTGGTCTAAGGGTGGGTATAGAGATGAGCGAACTTACAGTAAATTCGATTCGTCACGGACTTCTCGGCTCGGCAGTTGATGACTTATCCTGCGTAAATTAGTTCAGCCTTCAGGTGCTCCGGTGGGCTGGAAAAGGTGGATACATTCCTAGGAAAGAGTCTCCTAGGACTGTATCCACCTTTTCCAGCCCACGGGAGCACCGGAAAGCTGAACTAATTTACGCAGGATAAGTCATCAACTGCCGAGCCGAGAAGTTTGTGACGAATCGAATTTACTGTAAGTTCGCTCATCTCTAGGTGGGTACTTACAAGACACATTTGTGCTCACGCAGACTTATATGTTTTATTTGATATGACACCTACGTCTTCTTCAAAATCCTAAGAACGTTTTGCTTTAGTGTTTGCCACAGAAAGGAAGTCTGTGATGATGTACGATGGGGGGGTCTGTGGTTTAATTCGCAGACAGATCTAGATTGTACCCCTCACCCATTTCTTTCGTGCCCATACTTACACTGCACAGACACTGTCACCGTCTTTGACACCACATCAAAGTTTGCAGCTCTGCAGTTGAAGTCTCCGGACATGTTCTTATGTGTTATGAATTTCTCCCCATCCATATACACAGTGCTGTCCTTCACACAGGTCACGGTTGGAGCTGGGTATCCTTTGGCCTTACAGTGGAAGCTGTTCTCCTGTCCTTCTATCCAGACCAGCTTATCGGGACAGTCTGTAAACTCAGGTTCAGCTGAAAGAAAAAGGAAAAAAATTGTGTGAGTTGCTGTGAGGAATATATACAGCATATAAAAGGAATATCCAATGCAAAGAAGCTCACACGACCTTCATCAGCCTTTAGCTCCAGTTACAGAGTCTCAGAAACTGATTAGAATTGGTGGATTTAACGCCAAGCCAGAATTCTCCCCAGAAGGGAAGAGGACCCATCTGCAGACAGCGCCGTTTCGAAGTGTTGCCCCTCGTCAGTACAGAGCAGGGTGTTCTAGCTTGGCTAGTGAGAGTCACATAGGCATACCTTTATACATATATACAGTGTACCTTCTAAAGCAGGGACTGATTCGGGTGGGGAGGGGGGGTCTAACAGGGCATTTGCGCCCCCCATCGCGAGGGCCCTCCCTGCCACTATTCCAAGTGCTGAGATTTTCAGGGCGGACATCCCCCTGTGCAAATATAGTCTGATAGTGCCCCTCCCAAGATTAGACTCTGGGTCCGCCCCTTGCATGTATTCTTTATGTGTGTTGTCCGGGTATAGCGCTTTGCTCTTCCAGCTGCTACCCACTAGAGAGTGGTCGGGTCTGTGAGTGTGTAAAGGTTTGCTGGATCTACGGGGGAAACTCGAAAAATTTGAATATCGTGCAAAAGTTGATTGTATTTCATTAATGCAACTTAAAAGGAAAGGGAAGCATGAAGTGCTCCAAAATCTCCTGGTAGACGGAGGCGTAGACCCTGGATAATCACAATTATGACAAATCATGGCTTGAACTATCTTGCTTTGCATATAATGAGTCTTTCTCATATATAGTGATCCCTCAACTTACAATGGCCTCAACATACAATAGTTTCAACATTCAATGGTCTTTTCTGGACCATTGTAAGTTGAAACCAGACTCAACATACAATGCTACAGACAGTCCAGATCTGTGAAACGTGTCAATGGCCGGAAGAACTGATCAATCAGAATAGGCATTCACTTGTAAAACCCCTGTATTACTGAAGTGTATGCACTGACTGATGTCTTGTAGCGCCCTCTACAGTACAGGGAGGTATTACATGTTCTGTCCTCTTTACCTGTATTACTGAAGTGTATGCACTGACTGATGTCTTGTAGTGCCCCCTACAGTACAGGGAGGTATTACATGTTCTGTACACTTTACCTGTACCAGGGTTACCTGCTCCTCTGGACACCAGGTAGGGGCGACTCCATGTTACTGTTTTAGGACACTGCGTTTACTGTACCCGAAGAAGCTCCTGTCCTCTACATAGACCAGTGTTTCCCAAGCAGGGTGCCCCCAGCTGTTGCAAAACTACAACTTCCAGCATGCCCGGACAGCCAAAGGCTGTCCGGGCATGCTGGGAGTTGTAGTTTTGCAACAGCTGGGGGCTCCATGCTTGGAAAACACTGACACAGACAGTGATTACAGCTCCCAGCAGATCTTTCTTATCTGTATTAGTTATCTACTTATTTTTCTTTAATTCTCACTTTTTCCTATTTTTGGATGACATTTTGGTGACTTCAGAACCAATTACCAGGTTTCCATAGAGTTCTGGTCTCAACATACAATGGTTTCAACATACAATGGTCGTCCTGGAACCAATTCATATTGCAACTTGAGGGACCACTGTATTAGTTTAATCTTTTAAGTTGCATCACTGAAATAAATTAACTTTGCACAATATTCAAATTTTTGAGTTTCACTTGTATATCGTGTTTTTTTTTTTTTTGTAGGTACAGGAAAAGTTAGCAAAATGTACTTTGCATTGCACTTTATTTCATTCATACACCGAGGTATTGCAGAGTATTAAGGGTTAATGTTGCACAAACGTCTTGCCTTTCACTTTACGGCTGAATGATATTTGGTCACTTGTGGTCTCCTAGCCAATAATTGCGGGAGAAAGTTCTATCTTCCTCTCCTGGAGAAAGAGAAGGACCTTAACAAGTTAGAGACAGTTCTGACCTGGCCTTCACCAGGACCACATGTGCTTCAGTCGTTCCTAATCCCTGTAGCTGTAGTCAAGTAACTGTATTTTGACGGAATTTCCAAAAAGAGTTCAGGAAAATTTACAATTTGTTTTATGGAATCCTAGCGCCAGAAGTCTTTGTATGCAAAAATAGCGTTATTGACTTCATTTTAATTTGGGGGATCAGAGAAGAACATTAGGTTAATACCACGTGACCTATATATCAGGGACTACTACACCCAGCATAACCCTCATCATCCCACCTAGTGACTACCCCATATATGTGTATACTACAAAGCCCCTGCCAGACACCTTTTGGGTTGGCTAATCTCCTTGAAAAGAAAATAATCAGGCAGTTGAATCCTAACCTGCCTGATCCTCCTCTTTCCTGACCTATGTTGTAGGATCCCTAACTTTTCTGTAGTAAATTCCACTTTCAGAGTTTATGGGGAATTTATTTATTACCGATTGATGTTTCCAGTGAATTTTAAGCTTTAAAGGTAGGGTCACACACAGCACCACCGCTTGCCTGCAGCGGAATATCCACAAGCAAAACCCATTGACTTCAATGGGTGACAACAGAATCCTTTTTGAATTAGAATTCCGCAAGTAGAATTTAAGCTGCGGGAAGCCCATCGCGTGACCTCACCCTAAGGCTATGTTCACACGGCGGAATATTTGCAGAATGTCCACCCAGGAAACACGAACGGACATTTCAAAAATAGCGGGTGCCGGCAGAACATGCCTGTGCTAGGACCACTCAGAAATACCGCTCAGTCTCCATAGACGGCCATATATTTCTGAGCGTATTCCGCTGAAAAAAATTGACAAGTCAGTTGAGTCTGGAATTGGGATTTCTCGCCTGCGTGGTGCAACAGAATCCCATTGAAAACAATGGGAGTCTGCTGTAACAGAATTTGTGAGCTGCATTTTCTGTCGATATTCTGGCCTAAAGGGTTTTTTCAGGCAAAATGTATTGATTCCCTTTCCTCGGGATAGGCGATCAATATCAGATTGGTGGTCTTACTATCTGCTACCTGCTCTTTTTCACTGGGTATGGTGGTGACAAGACTCTGTTAAACAGACGATTTGCGGGGTGCCAACTGTTGGCACCCCACCGATCGGAAATGAAAGGACAAGTATCATGGAAAAAAAAACGTTTCCCTTATGCAAAAGATAGGAGATAAGTTTTAGATTGCGTGGGTCGGAGCTCTGGGGCCCCCCAAGATCTCCTGTTCGGAGCCCCAGCTCTCCTTCACAGTGGTGCGTCGTGACCCCCACCCGAAGTGGAGGCCGCCACGCCCCCTCCATATAGCTCTGTGGTAGAGCTGAAGATTGCCGAACGGCTCTCCCATAGAGCTATATGGAGGGAGCGTGGCAGCCCCCGCTTTGGGTGGCGGTCATGATGCCCCGCTGTGAAGAAGAGCTGGGGCTCCGAACACGAGATCGTGGGGGGGCCCCAGTGCTCCGACCCCCCACAATCTAAAACTTATCCCCTAGCCTTCGGATATGGGATGAGTTTTTTTTTCCATGATACTTCTCCTTTAATCATCAACAACTGGGGGGAAGGGGCACAGTTTGGAGACCAGTTAATTAGTGGTCTCCAAACTGTGGCCCTCCAGATACTGCAAGACTACAACTCCAAGCATGCTTTGCAACATATCTGGAGGGCCACAGTTTGTAGACCATTGACCTTCTGGTGGTCATCCATAAATTATACCCAGAAAACCTCTTTGTTATAACAGTAATGTCTATAACATTGTAGTTTGTTAGTTAAGTTCCACTTTCCTAGATTCTGGCACATCTAACACTACACAGTGCCCCCCTTCTTGTGTCAGTGACATCTACTGGCTATAATCCAATCAGCCGAATACAGAGTGAATCTTGGCCTTTTTCGGATACAAGGAGCCTTCTCCATGCTGGAAGAGAGCTAAAGAAATCCTAAAATAACAAAAAGTTCCGAGGCAGAAAAAAAGGAATCTCCTGCAGATATGAGAAACTGGTCTGAAAACAAGTTGTGTATGAGTCATGTACTCTCCTGCCTGCCAACATTCCCCCCACATGGGCCGGTGCCTGGCATCGTCGGTGCCTGGCATGGTTCCCCGAGTACAGGAGAGAACAGTGGAAAAAGAATAGGATAGGAAAAAACAAACTGTATGGGGTCAATGGGCTGTACTCCATGATGTAGCTACAGTAGTGTTACAAAACCAGGGTGCCTCCAGCTGTTGCAAAACTACAACTCCCAGCATGCCCGAACAGCCGGAGGCTGTTCGGGCATGCAGGGAGTTGTAGTTTTGCAACAGCTGGAGGCACCCTAGTTGGGTAACACTGCTGTAGCTACACCATGGAATACAGCCCATTGACACCATACAGTTACATGCTGGTAGTTGTAGTTTTGCAACAGCTGGAGGCACCCTAGTTGGGTAACACTGCTGTAGCTACACCATGGAATACAGCCCATTGACACCATACAGTTACATGCTGGTAGTTGTAGTTTTGCAACAGCTGGAGGCACCCTAGTTGGGTAACACTGCTGTAGCTACACAATGGAATACAGCCCATTGACACCATACAGTTACATGCTGGTAGTTGTAGTTTTGCAACAGCTGGAGGCACCCTAGTTGGGTAACACTGCTGTAGCTACACCATGGAATACAGCCCATTGACACCATACAGTTACATGCTGGTAGTTGTAGTTTTGCAACAGCTGGAGGCACCCTAGTTGGGTAACACTGAGCTACAGGCATGCAGAAATGGAAGCCACATCTGGGAACCCCTTAAAGCGTACCTGTCAGATCCCACAAAAAAAAAAAATATATATTAAAAAATGGATATGTTACTCGGTACCTAATCCTGACCATGTACATCAAAAATCTAATTTTTATGCCTCTATCACCAATATTTATTATAAAAATCCCTCTTTTCATTAGCTCACAGTGTTAGAAATCCTCTCAGGGGAAGGGGGCGTGTCCCTTCTTGTGGTGGTGGGAGGTGATTGGTGTGTGGTGGAAGGGGGTCTGTCCCTCCCTTGTGGTAGTGGGAAGTGATTGGTGTGTGGTGGAAGGGGCTGTGTCCCTCCTTGTGTGGTGGGAGGTGATTGGTGTGGGGTGGAAGTGGGTCTGTCCCTCCCTTGTGGTGGTGGGAGGTGATTGGTGTGTGGTGGAAGGGGCTGTGTCCCTCCTTGTGTGGTGGGAGGTGATTGGTGTGTGGTGGAAGGGGGTTTGTCCCTCCCTTGTGATGGTGGGAGGTGATTGGTGTGTGGTGGAAGGGGGTGTGTTCCTCCCTTGTGGTGGTCGGAGGTGGTCTGTCCCTCCCTTGTGGTGGTGGGAAGTGATTGGTGTGTGGTGGAAGGGTGTGTGTCTGTTAGGATTCGGCAGGCTGGAGGTGGATCCTCTGTGTCAGCGAGGGATTGGCGTGGACCGGACCGGTGGACCGGTTCTAAGTTGCTACTGGTATTCACCAGAGCCCGCCGCAAAGCGGGATGGTCTTGCTGCGGCGGTAGCGACCAGGTCGTATCCACCGGTAACGGCTCAACCTCACTGACTGCTGAGAGTGGCGTGGGACAGGAGGACTAGACAGAGGCAAGGTCAGACGTAGCAGAAGGTCAAGGGTAACGGCAGAAGGTCTGGTAACACTGGTAAGGCAATCACAGGAACGCTTTCATTAGGCACAAGGCAACAAGATCCGGCAATGCAGGGAAGGGGAAGTGAGGTAATTTAGGCCTGGAGCAGGTGAGCTAATTACACTGATTGGGCCAGGCACCAATTAGCGGTGCACTGGCCCTTTAAATCTTAGAGAGCTGGCGCACGCGCGCGCCCTAGAGAGCGGAGCCGCGCGCGCCGGGACGTGACAATCAGGGACCGGGACAGGTAAGTAAATTGGGATGCGATCCGCTAGCGGGCGCGTCCCGCTATGCGAATCGCATCCCCGCCGGCAGTGTCAGTGCAGCGCTCCCGGTCAGCGGGTCTGACCGGGGCGCTGCAGAGAGGAGAACGCCGCGAGCGCTCCGGGGAGGAGCAGGGACCCGGAGCGCTCGGCGTAACAGTGTCCCTTCCTTGTGGTGGTGGAAGGTGATTGGTGTGTGGTGGAAGGGGGCGTGTCCCTCCTTGTGGTGGTGGGAGGTGATTGATGTGTGGTGGAAGGGAGTGTGTCCCTCCCTTGTGGTGGTGGGAGGTGATTGATGTGTGGTGGAAGGGGGTGTGTCCCTTCCTTGTGGTGGTGGGAGGTGATTGGTGTGTGGTGGAAGGGGGTGTGTTCCTCCCTTGTGGTGGTGGGAGGTGATTGATGTGTGGTGAAAGGGGGCGTGTCCCTCCTTGTGGTGGTAGAAGGTGCTTGGTGTGTGGTGGAAGGGGGCGTGTCCCTCCTTGTGGTGGTGGGAGGTGATTAGTGTGTGGTGGAAGGGGGTTTGTCCCTCCCTTGTGGTGGTGGGAGGTGATTGGTGTGTGGTGGAAGGGGGTGTATCCCTCCCTTGTGGTGGTGGGAGGTGATTGGTGTGTGGTGGAAGTGGGTTTGTCCCTCCCTTGTGGTGGTGGGAGGGGATCGGTGTGTGGTGGAAGGGGCTGTGTCCCTCCCTTGTGGTGGTGGGAGGGGATTGGTGTGTGGTGGAAGGGGTGTGTTCCTCCCTTGTGGTGGTGGGAGGTGATTGGTGTGTGGTGGAAGGGGGTGTGTCCTTCCCTGGTGGGAGGTGATTGGTGTGTGGTAGAAGGGGGCGTGTCCCACCTTGTGATGGTGGGAGGTGATTGGTGTGTGGTGGGAAGGGACGTGTCCCTCCTTGTGGTGGTGGGAGGTGATTGGTATGTGGTGGGAAGGGACATATTGCTCCCTAATTGGTGGTGGGAGGTGATTGGTGTGTCTGCTCATGCAGCCTTGTCTATGAGTCATCTGTTGTCCATGACTCATGAACAAGCCTGATGCTGCTGCAGGACTGGTCAGTGTCCCAGTAGGTATGGGGACCCCTAGTGGTGGGATTTTCACGGGCCATTTTCTTTATGTAACATTCAAAAAAAAAAATAACCATATTACAAAAGTTCTTTAATTTTCATCAGCAACAACAATTAAAACGTTTTTGGATCTGACAGTGCCCATTTAAGAATGCAGGGATTTTTTATTTTTGCTTTTTCCTCCCCGCTTTCCATTAGCCATAACACTTTCTATCCCCCCCACAGACCCATATGAGGCTTGTTTTCTTATGTGCCACCAATTGTAGCTGGCATCACTCATTTTCCCATAAAATCTACCATTAAAAAATAGAATAAAGAAAACGTTAGAATAAAGGCACTGAAAATGGGATAAGTGGAGATGGTGCATGTAGCACATATACATGGAATACAGGGCAAAGTAATCTACATAAGATTAGCAGCTCCTTCTCAGATATGAATCCACTATATAGTGGTACAGTAGTGTTATCAAGGTGTTAGTAGGTGATTTAAAACTTTATTCACTTTTTTTTCACTTTTTTTCACTTTTTTTTAAATGTATTATTTTATTATTTATTTTACACTATTTATAGCAATCATGCATAGGGCATAGCACTGATCAGTATTATCGTCGATCTTCTGCTCTGCTGGAAGGAAGATAAGTGCAAAAGACCCCGGGAAACGGACGGAGGCAGGTGAGGGACCTCCGTCCGCCATCTTGGCTGATCTGATCCCTGCGTCAATGCCGCAGGCGATCAGATCAACCATTTTAAGTTCTGCACTGTATTGATCACGGTATCTGAGGTGTTAATGGCAGTGATCAGCATGATTGCTGATTTCCATCATTACCAGCAGGTCCGCGGCTGCTGACAGCCGCCAGGACCTGCCGTGAATGAAGCGAGCGCAGCTTCTGCACTCGCTTCACAGCCGCGCTGTAAATGTACGGTGCTGTACGCGAAGTAAGGCTATGCAGCACCTTACATTCATGCGCATGTCCTTAAGGGGTTGAAGGAATCACCTGAATTCAAAAATGCATTGAATATATGCTACAACACACCATGGTCATGCTATATGGGGACAGCTTATTGATTTTAATAGCAACAATGTAATGCATTAAATCTCCTGTGGTGGCGCTCCAGGGTAACTGAGCGCTTGTAGCCAGGCAGGCCTGCAGGTTGAACTGATCAGTGTTTCTCAGCAAGAGGACACCCCGTGACCATAAGACCGCTCTTCTAATAGGAAGAGATTTTCCAAAGTGTACATTGCCTTTAAGGGTAGGATCAGGCGTAAGGGATCCACAGCTGAAGGCATGCTATGGGTTGGGTCACTGGCAGATTCGCAGCGTAAAATACGCTGCGGATCCATTATGTGTGACCCTATCCTAAAGGCATTACCCAGGACTAGAAAAAACATTTTAAAGAAACAGCACCACTATTGTCCTCAGTTTGTGTGCATTATTGGGCAGAATAGATGGGCCAAATGGTTCTTATCTGCCGACACATTCTATGTTTCTATGTTTCTATTGCAGTTTAGTTTCCTAAAAATAGTTAGGGACACCATGAATTTAAAAGAAAACCAAGGAACCTGGGTCTATACAGGACCAGATAATTTTGGGGTCTCCAAACGAAAGCTTTAAAGGAGAAAAATAGAAAAATTGCCCTCCATACTGCCAGCAGTAAAAAAATAAAGCGATGCATACCTTCCTTCGCTCCCCCGATGCCTCCGGTAACCCACTCCGGTCTCTGCCGCGATCCTCTTCCTGGTTGCCAGTGGTTGGCGAGTCATACGGAGCTCAGCCAATCACCAATCACCAAGTCCCGACTCGGCAGGCGATAAGCTGAGCGGCAGTGCGACTCGGTCGGCGATAGGCAGGTGCCGGGGCTGAAAACGTCATACTGCCACTCAGCCTATTGCCGGCCGAGACGGGACTTCGCTGCAGTGTAGTATGACTCGCCGAACACCGGCAACTGGGAAGAGGATTGCGGCGGAGACCGGAGTGGGTTACCGGAGGGACCGGGGGAGCAAAGGAAGGTATGTATCTTTTTATTTATTTTTTTTACTGCCGGCAGTATGGAGGACAATTTTTCTATTCTGGAGTGCTCCTTTAAAGAAGAAGTATCATGCCGGCCAGTACAGAAAATCTTATGTCCCATCCGCAGGATAGGGGATAAGTTTTAGATCGCAGGGGGTTCGAACACTGTGGACCACTGCGATCTTCTGTACGGAGCCCCGGCCCCACCCCCTTCATATATCTCTATGGGAGAGCCGAAGATTGCTGAACGGCTCTCCCATAGAGATATATGGAGGGGGCGTAGCGGATAGGGGTTACATTTTCTGTACTGGCCGGCATGAGACTTGTCCTTTAATTCTTAAGGAATAGTAAAAACCTGAAGAAGCTGTTTGTTCTCAAATCCATTAAAAGAAAATGTCCATTTGAAGAAGGCGAAGATTCAGGTTGGCACAAAGGCCCAAGGATGGGTAGCAAAGATTTCCAAAAAAGGAGTAGTACCCTTTGAGAATATGGGATCCATTAAGGACTCAATAGATAGGCGGGCAGATATACATTAAAAAAAGACTCACAATTTTTTTTTTTTGCGGAATCCAGGGGGAAAAATTGGGCTAAGAAATTCCGTTGCAGCACAGTCCCATTGTTTTCAATAGGATTCTGCTGCACTGTGCACATGGCAGAATTTCTAACATCTGGCGTGGAAATCTAAATTTTGGCCTCCGCAGAAAAAAAAATTCTGCAGAATCTGCTCTGGGGTCGTCAATTCCTTCTTATTTAGGAATGGCAAAAAATGTAATAAAGTATAAGAAGAGAATGCTCTCAACTATATATTGTCTCCCCCAACCCCCCCCCCTCCCCCCCCCACCGAGAAGGTTCAAAGTGTTCTTTCCACACTAGAATAAATCAAAATAAACAGATTGCTGACTTATTAGATATTTAGAATGGAGACCATTCAGTAAGCTATCCATTACCCTTTTATAGCGCTGCGGAATCTGTAGGCGCTATATAAATAAATAAATAAAAAATATAGACTGTCCTATTATCTCTCTGGATGTGGTGCTCCGGTACAGATGTCATTACTCTGCCTGTCCTCTCAGGTAAATGTTGCCTAAGGTGTCTGTTTCGGCCCACAGCTCCAGGGAAATTGTGATTTCATTGGCTAGACAGGGAGGAGTCAGTAGTAGTAGCAGTGGTGAGGAGAAGGAGCTAAGTCAGTCTGGTGTGTAAGGAGTGAGTGAGAGTGTAAAGTCAGTGGGAGGAGTCTATCAGTCAATGTGAAGAAGTTGGTGCGGTGTCCAAGTCTTTGGAGAAGTCGCGGGTCGAGCAACTACACTACATTGCAAGCATTCCGCCATCCAGTTCAAGTCAGTCAAAGTCCAGTTGTAAGGAGAATTTGTCTTAGCACCGAAAGGGCCCCATAATGCAAGTCAAGGATAACGCGAGTGAAAGCTTCCGGTGGCTTTGGTCCAAAAGTCAAAGTTCACCCCTGGCGTTAAGCTATTCCGCTATTTGTAAATAACTTCTATTTAAAAATCTTAATCCTTCCAGTACTTATCAGCTGCTAAATGTTCGACAGGAAGTTCTTTTATTTTTGAATTTCCTCTCTGTCTGAACACATTGCTCTCTGCTGATACCTCTGTCCATTTTAGGAACTGTCCAGAGCAGTAGAGGTTTGCTATAGGGATTTGCTCCAACTCTGGACAGTTCCTAAAATGAACAGAGGTGTCAGCAGAGAGCACTGTGGTCAGACAAAAATGAAATTAAAAAAGTAAAGAACTTCCTCTGGGACATACAGCAGCTGATAAGTACTGGAAGGGTTAAGATTTTGAAATAGAAGTAATTTACAAATCTGAAGAAAGCAGGTAGATGCCAGCGATTAAGAAACTTCACCTTTATTAAATCCACGTTAAAAACATCGACATGGAGAGACTTCAATATGACAAGCGATTAAAATCCCAGGAATCAGCGCCAAGCATGCTTGGCGCTGATTCCTGGGATTTTAATCGCTTGTCATATTGAAGTCTCTCCATGTCAATGCTTTTAACGTGGATTTAATAAAGGTGAAGTTTCTTAATCGCTGGCATCTACCTGCTTTCTTCATATGCTTGGAGGACTATTTTGCCGTGCGGTGGCCGGGTGAGCTGACTATCTTCCATTTTGTTAATTTACAAATCTGTTTAACTTTCTGGCACCACTTGATTTAAACATTTTTTCTTCCAGTTGAGTACCCCTTTAAGTAGGCTTGGTAACCCTGCATCTGTGGTTTTTCTTGCCCCAGCTCTTGGCCCAGGAAGCTTGTCCTTGGAGCGTGGAGGTCAACACTATCCTGGCGTCACAAACTATATTCCCATCACAATACCCTGTCATGACACTACACGTGCCACCCGGTTAGCCACAACATGGACATTAGAGATGTCAATTATCTTGTGCCAATGAATCCATACTCTTGGAGATTTCTCAGATGGGTTGACCAGACAGAAGACTCAGTAAAGCATCTTCTTTACAATACAAACAGTTCTATGGCAGGAAGGGGTTAATTATTAAATTGTCAATGTTCAGTTGAAAACCACATGTAAATTATGCAGATGTAGGACCATAAGGAGGACATTGAAAGAAAAATTCTTGATCTTCTGCTGCTTACTTTGAAATTGATAGAAAAGAGGAGGAATTTGCACTTTTAGATTTTGCATTTGGCAGTCATATGGTCATTCCTGCCTTAGCCTCGCCCCATAGTCACACCCTTTTGTTTTCTGAATTATGCAGCCTGGACACACTGTATGTTGGGGTTTCCATTCACTTTTATGGAAGGAGATGATGTGCACAATAAATTATTGCCTAAGGGTAGGGTCACTTGTGCCTTATTTTGCTGCGTATATTCTGAAACTGATTTTGCTATCCATTGACTTCTATGGGTAGCAAAATATGCAGCAACATACGGCACGTGTGACCCTACCCCTAAAGGGAATCTGTCAGCTCGGTACCTGGTATGAATTCCAGGAGAGAGGTGCTAGGGGGATGAAATTAACCCCACATTTTGTTTTGCTGATCACCATTTGTAAAGTTATAAAAGTGTCTTCTTGGTTGGAAGCTGAAGGGTTGTAAAGGTGGCGCAAAGCCACAGCAGCATGCCTCCTCCCTCCCCCACCCTGCTCTAAATATACAGGGCTTGGCTTCCAGGACAGAGAATTTAATGTCAATCAGTGAAATCAAGAAGGGAAGGGAGGTCTCAGCATCTGCCCAATTTCATCAGATTCTTGCTCAAGGCCTAGACAGAACTTTGTCCTCAATCCCATTACAATCTATGAAAAGAGTTAAATATGCAGACACCTCTAAACTAAAATGTAGTACAGTGTTTCCTAAGCACGGCCCTCAAGTCCCCCCAACAGGTCATGTTTACAGGATTTCTTTGACAGGTAATATAATGGGGGTGATGTCTGATGCACTGACCATAATTATGTCATCTGTGAAAGACTAAGGAAATCCTAAAAACATGACCTGTTGGGGGTACTTGAAGGCCGTGCTTGAGAAACGCTGACGTAGTATATAAAGAGTATGATGGGGTCAGCTTTGGTTACATACATACTCTGAATATTCAGCTTTTGAGGTTTGCTCTTGGTCCGGAAGTGAGCCTCGCAGGATAACTCCACCTCGTGCATGTCTTTGGTGACTTCCAGTGTGCAGGTGACATTGGGGAAATTTCCCTTGTGAGAGACACAGTTTTTGAGTTTTTCCTCAGTGATGATCCTTAATTCCACCTCCAGACATCGGCATTCACTGGCCGGCAGCGAGCAGGTCACCTTTGTTTCTTCATCGATTTTTACCTTCTCTTCCATGCTTATTATGGGAATTGGAAGAAGAGCTGTTGAAAAAGGGGAAATAAATGATAATAAAGGAATAAAGTAAGAATAAACATTTAAAAAACTTTGACATATCAAAAGTTTTGATCACTCGTGTCTTGGTGCAGGTGACCAACACTGATCAATAGAAAATTTGCAATTCACTCCCTGGCTGGCAGTGATCTCCATCCTGCTTCACAGGATGGTTCCATTATAAGGCTTCATTCACACCACGGTTTTGCAATACAGTTCCCGTATACGTTTTCAATGTGAAAACCGTACGGAACCGCATTGAAAACCATATGCATTGACTCTCCATTGAAAACCGTATGCATTGACTCCATTGAAAACCGTATGCATTGACTCCATTGAAAACCGTATGCATTGACTCCATTGAAAACCGTATGCATTGACTCCATTGAAAAACGTATGCATTGACTCCATTGAAAACCGTATGCATTGACTCTCTATTGAAAACCGTATGCATTGACTCCATTGAAAACCGTATGCATTGACTCTCTATTGAAAACCGTATGCATTGACTCTCCATTGAAAACCGTATGCATTGACTCCATTGAAAACCGTATGCATTGACTCTCCATTGAAAACCGTATGCATTGACTCTCCATTGAAAACCGTATGCATTGACTCCATTGAAAAACGTATGCCTAAAGATGCATCAGGTTGTGTCCGTTTTGCATCCCATACGGTTTTGTACAGGTTTTTTTTTTACCAGTACCCAAAACCGTAGCCTACCACGGTTTTTGGTCTGGGTGAAAAACTGCATTAGACCGTATATGTTTTTTTAAACATGGGAGTCAATGGGAACCGTACAGAACTGTATGTGCGGTTCCATCTGGTTTTCACCATACGGTTTTTGACTTAGCACAGTTTTTTTTCTTGGAATTTCAATCAAACAAGTGAAACTTTATTCAAAATGGAGTGAAAAGTTAAAAATTTATACTTTTTTTCTTACAAAACGGATGCAACCGGACATCATTTTGCAAACCGTATACGGTTTTTAACTGTATGCAGGTTGAAATTTGTACACACGTTTTGATACAGTTTAGTCCGGTTTTGAGGAATCCGTTTTTCATCAAAAACCTGATACAGGAACTGTATTGCAAAAACGTGGTGTGAATGCTGCCTAAGTCTTGGGGTCGTCCAGTGAAGCAAGACAGAGATAATTCCCAGCTGGGGATTGAAGCACGCTTCTCCATGCTTGTTCTAATGATTGGCCGGGGTCTCAGCACTGAGACCCCAACCGATCAAAAGTTTTTTATATGACAGGTACACTTTAACAAAAAATGTTTTTGGAGCCAGGATTCACAGAGTTATTTTCGAGAAAACATTAGGCCCCATGCATATCACATTTTGGGTCTTCACTCTAAAGCTAGCCATACACATGATATAACTGTTGGCCAAATGTTCTATCTAACTCAATCTTCACATATACATTCATGCTTGGTCAAGTATGTATCTGTTCTGAATGGAGAGAGGATAGGTAAGTTGCAGCAAGACTTCTCTAGTGGGGGCTTACCTCCCCTAGCCAGCTTTAGAAATCTTCTGAAATGAAAAAAGTTAGATAACCGGTTGGTTGACAAATAGGAAGCATAGCCAAGGCACATGACTTCTATATTTTATCCAAGGACTTTAGACCTGCTTGAAGGGGTACTCCGCCCTTAGACATCTTATCCCCTATCCAAAGCATAGTGAAGAAGATGTCTGATCACAGGGGTCCCGCCGCTGGGGACTCCCGCAATCTCGGCTGTGGCACCCCAGACATCCGGTGCACGGAGCGAACTTCACTCCGTGTCGGCTGACATCACAGTGACATCACAGTCACGCCCCGCTTGTGATGTCACGGCCACGCCCCCTCAATGCAAGTCTATGGGAGGGGGCGTGGTGGCCGCCACGCCCCCTCTCATAGACTTGCATTGAGGGGGCTTGGTTGTGACGTCATGAGCCTCCTGCGCTGCACCCGAAGCTCTAAACGAACACTGGGTGTAGCAGGGAGATCACGGTGTCCCTAGCGGCGGGACCCCCGTGATCAGACATCTTATCCCCTATCCTTCGGATAGGGGATAAGATGTCTAAGGGCACAGTACCCCTTTAACTCAGCTTGACCCCATTGTGTCAGTCTACAGAACTGTAGGTTTCTCAATAACCATATTCAGGTACTATTACATTTATCCATGTTTATTCTTCCAAGCAAAGACACTGGTTTTTATAGGGCCATAAATTCAAAGACCTGGGGTATTTTTGTTGAGTTGGCCCATAAGGAATATGTATTCTGACCTATATTGGAGAAAATTAGTACATCTTTATCCAATGTCTGCAAACGTGAAATGCCACCATACATGGGGCATGTATAACATGAAGCCTTTATCTCCTAAGACAGGCAGGACAATAGTTGGGAGTTTTCAACTATAGGGGGATTTAGAGCCCTGTATCACAAGAGACAAAGATATCCAGACATATTAAGAAAATTTAAGAATCAAAATTTGGATGTAAAAATGACCCGATGATAATAAGCGGAGCTGGACCTGTTTGGAAAGTATTGGACAATGTTTACAAAGACCTTTCCCCAGTACAGGAAGATTTTTTCATTCCAAATGGCTTTGAAGATTAAGAAGAACGTCCTGGAATGTAAGATTTACATACACACCCAAATGCACTGTTATACCAGGTATCTCTGCCAGAGCACTGCCAGGACTTGTTAGTGGAATTCTTAGTAGAGGAGAGAAGTAACACCACCTCTGTGTTATTAAAACAATGCACTAGACGGGCCCTCAGGACAAACATAGAGTTACCGGTATAGTCTTGTTAGACCCAGTGCTAAGCCCGATAAGAAGATGCTAATATGTAAAGGTTCTGCATATCAGGCTGATTTTGGGTGGACTGGTTGGCTATCTAATGTGTATGGTGGCCTCCCAAGTCTAACCTGATGGTAGGTGTTGGGGGGGAGAGATGGATCGGGAAGTTGGATTTGTACACGTTCATACTTGTTGTTCTCATGGGTGAAGGTGAAGCTGTCACCAGAAGTATCTGGCAGTGACATATTTCCTTCTCCCCAAGAGTCAGGAGAGAAAGCTATTGGTCGAACCAGCATTTGACCAACAACTATCTAAAGTGTCTGAAGTATTTGGGTAGTACAGCATTTCACATTGTTCCACAATTCTTTATGACTCAGTAACAAAACTATATTTATGGACCACCCTATAAAATACAATATGGACTCATACAACATATATCCATGATCTGGCCATATCAATGAGACCTAACATTGCCATTATATTTCCAAAGTATAATATTATCTTTTTATAAACAAGACCAGTCCTGACATAAAAGTACCATAGAGTGACAGCATAGTGCCCAAATAATCCTACACTATAATTCTGCTAACTACACTGTATAGGAAATATATACAAGATATAAGATCTCTATGACACTAGAAATCAATAACAATACCTTTTATGTTAGTCTTGGTCCATTAAGAATAACAGACTGAGTCATAAAATGGGAACATTTATGAGATTTGCCCAGAATATGGCATATGGATATCCTGGATTTTTGTTTAAGTTGCTCTGGAATAACATAGACATGATCCATCCATTGTTTATGATGACAGATTTCCACTGCCCCTTATCTGACTCATGTTGGCATCTTACACAGTCATATCTTCCTATGAATGCACCTGCGTGTCCACAAGGGTTGGAACAGACCCCATCACGGTCCCATGTGGATGTTATAATACCTTTCATTCTTCTTTACATGTTCGTTACATTCCAGGGCTGAACCTTCTCTAGCAGATACAGTTTCCGCAAAGGAAAACCAGGGTTGGACTGTGTAATAAAGGGCAGGAGACAGTTACCAACCAACATAGTCATAAAACAATGGTGCCGGGTCAGGTTCGAGCAATATTTTTTTATGTAGAACTTACATTCTTCTTAAGGGGATTGTCTCAACATGAAGACTTATATATACTGAAGAGAGGATCATTTTATGGACACAGGAGTCTGACCAATGGAAATCCCACCTCCCTGCTCAACCTTATGAAGAGTCCTTAGTATCCTGTTCAAACAGAGCAGAGATCACAACTGTGCCCCACCACTCTATATACTGTCTATGGGAGATGTCGAAGATAGCCAAGAGCATCACTTGGAACATCACATCTTCACCAGCTCCTATGATGTTCCATTCATTTCTAGGGGAGCCCGAAAAGACCCGAGTTCAGCTCCCGGGCATCATTGGCAATCCCATAGAAATGAATGGAGCGCATGCTGTCTACCGGGGTAGAGATTGCAGGGGGCCACACCGGTTGGACCCCCCGCAATCAACTACTTATCCCCTATCCTGTGGATAGGGCATAATTTAATTTTCACCTAAGTATGCCTAAAAAGGTGGGTATGAAAACACAAGAGGGGGATTTTATCAATAGTTGTGTAGGTGAAGAATTGCTTTGCTCCTTTTATTTGTGTGGTGGTAGTGTGTACAAGCACCTAATGTATTAAATGGTTGCGGAGCATGTGATCAATATAGAGCTACTACACATTTTTTCAAAATTATATTTCATTACACCACTTTGTATGGTTCCTTCTTTGCGAACTCTTCTGTGACCTTCAACCGATTATGCCAAAATCTGCAACATTTTTGAACAATGCGTTCACAGCCCGTTTTGTAAGCTTGTCTGGACTGGTGTAGATTTGTGACAAATTGAGGGTTTTGGGACAAACTGTGCAACAGGTCGCATATGAGAATTCCTGACTGCTGCAACAAGTTAAAAGGGAACTCCGGTGGAAACAAGTGGAAAACAAATGGTTTAAAATTATCTGGTGCCAGAAAGTTAAACAGATTTGTAAATTACTTCCATTTCAAAATCTGAAGCCATCCAGTACTTATCAGCTGCTGTATGCTACAGAGGAAATTGTGAAGATTATCATTTATTAATCAAACAATATAAACACTATCCTCCCTGTGGGTCCCCAAATTCACAACCATGCCAGGGTGATAATGAGAAGGCTAAAAATATGAATGACACCTTCTGGGACATAATCACATACCAAAGCTTAGGCTTTCAGGGCTTTTTTTGGAAGGTTGAGAGCCATCTTTTGGGCCCCTTAGCAGATGGTATGGCTTGTTTGAGTACATTTTACTCCCATTGTAGGTTCTCACCTCCATTATAAATGAGAATAAGACCATCCTAGAATGGGTACTGTCTTTCAAAGGTTCTCCATAGTACCTGCCAGGTCCATTTCTATGGTTCATAGGCATCCAGATGACTTGTATTTTAGAAGTTACAGTTCTTCTTTATGACATTACAAAATCGCATAAATTTGGTGGTAGACATAATTCCCATGGATTTTGGCAGGGCTTGCAGACAATCTGTTAGTACTGTATGTAGTAGCCGTCCCCGGTCTTTGAAAAGTTGGATAGCTGATGCTGGCTGGATTATGGTGACTGACCATTTGTTTACACTCGGGGTGAGAAATGGCTGCCACTAGCTAACCTCCAATCATAGACATATCATGAGTTAAGTGTGTACGGTAAAGAAGGGAATTGAAGGTGATAACTGCTGTCTGTATATCTTCACATACATTAATCCATTTATCATTGCAAAAATTCCAGGTTAAGTGGATTCCGGTTGTTTGTGTATAAGACCTGACATTGGGGATTTTGACCTTGGGCATTTCATTGTAGGTTCTGCTTGATGCCATATATACATTAGATTACACATTATTCTCTGGTAAAGGTACCAGTTCTATCACTAGATCTGTCCCCAGTTCAGAGACCTGTGGGTACTAGGTATATGGAGCACCAACTCCATCAAGGTGGAACTGGGCCGCCATTGTGGAACTTGCTTTGGGGCATAAGACAATTGCGCAGCAGTTGGCTTCATTTGGAAACTCCATAGAGAATGAATGGAGCACTGTGTGGTATGCATCGTTTATTCGGGGGCAATTTTCCTCCATTCTTGGGATCAATGTGTGAGTAGGAGATGATCTTTGGGGTAGGTAATACTCCTTTGAAATGGCTTTCTCTGGTGACCTTCAGGTACCTTAGGGTGCATTCACACCACGTTTTTGCAATACAGTTCCCGTATACGTTTTCAATGTGAAAACTGTATGGAACCGTATTGAAAACCGTTTGCATTGACTTTCCATTGAAAACTGTATGCCAAACGATGCATCCGGTTGGGTCCTTTTTGCATCCTGTACGGTTTTGTCAGTTTTTCCCATACCAAAAACCGTGGTTGGCTGAGGTTTTGGTTATGGGAAAAACTGACAAAACTGTACAGGATGCAAAAAGGACCCAACCGGATGCAAAAAGGACCCAACCGGATGGATCAGTTTTTTAAGAAAAAAAACATATACTGGGGAACTCAAAAACTGTATGGGGCAAACCAGGTTTTGCACATATGGTTCTATTGACTCCCATGTTAAAAAAACAAAAACATATATTAAATCATATACCGTATATACTCGAGTATAAGCCGACCCGAGTATAAGCCGAGACCCCTAATTTCAACCCAAAATCCCAGGAAAAGTTATTGACTCTAGTATAAGCCTAGGGTGGGAAATACATCATCCCACCCTGTCATCATCCAGACCCCCGTCATCATCCAGACCCATCATTAACATCCTCATCATCATCCCCTTTTCATCATCCCACACATCCCCCCTTCATCATCCCCTTATCATCCCACACATCCCCCTTCATCATCCCCTTGTCATCATCCCCTTGTCATCATCCCACACATCCCCCCTTCATCATCCCCTTGTCATCATCCCACACATCCCCCCTTCATCATCCCCTTGTCATCATCCCACACATCCCCCCTTCATCATCCCCTTATCATCCCACACATCCCCCCTTCATCATCCCCTTGTCATCATCCCACACATCCCCCCTTCATCATCCCACCCCCCCCTTCATCATCCTCTTGTCATCATCCCACACCCCCCCCCCCTTCATCATCCTCTTCTCATCATTCGCCCTCAGTGGTCTTCAACCTGCGGACCTCCAGAGGTTTCAAAACTACAACTCCCAGCAAGCCCGGGCAGCCATCGGCTGTCCGGGCTTGCTGGGAGTTGTAGTTTTGAAACCTCCGGAGGTCCGCAGGTTGAAGACCACTGCGGCCTTCGACATCATCCAGCCCCCTCTCACCCCCTTTAGTTCTGTACAGTACTCGCCTCCGCTCGGCGCTGGTCCGGTGCTGCAGGGCTGTCCGGAGAGGAGGTGGTCCGGTGGGATAGTGGTTCCGGGCTGCTATCTTCACCGGGGGCGCCTCTTCTCCACGCTTCCGGCCCGGAATAGAGGCGTTGCCTTGACAATGACGCAGAAGTACGTTGGCAATGAACGCACCTCTGCGTCGTTGTCAAGGCAACGTGACTATTCTGGGGCCGGGCCCGAAGCGCTTAGAAGAGGCCTCCCCGGTGAAGATAGCAGCCCGGAACCACTATCCCACCGGACCACCTCCTCTCCGGACAGTCCTGCGGCACCGGACCAGCGCCGAGCGGAGGTGAGTACTGTACAGAACTAAAGGGGGGTGAGAGGGGGCTGGATGATGTCGAAGGCCGCAGTGGTCTTCAACCTGCGGACCTCTGGAGGTTTCAAAACTACAACTCCCAGCAAGCCCGGGCAGCCATCGGCTGTCCGGGCTTGCTGGGAGTTGTAGTTTTGAAACCTCCGGAGGTCCGCAGGTTGAAGACCACTGCGGGTGGGGGAGTTCACTCGAGTATAAGCCGAGGGGGGTGTTTTCAGCACGAAAAATCGTGCTGAAAAACTCGGCTTATACTCAAGTATATACGGTATGTTTTTTTTTTTAACATGGGAGTCAATAGAACCATATGTGCAAAACCTGGTTTGCCCCATACGGTTTTTGAGTTCCCCAGTTTTTTCTTGGAATTTCAATCAAACAAGTGAAACCTTATTCATAATGGAGTGAAAACTTAAAAAACTGATGCAACCGGACATCATTTTTTAAACCGTATACAGTTTTTAACTGTATACGGGTAAAAATTTGTACACACATTTTGATACAGTTTAGTCAGGTTTTGAGAAATCCGTTTTTCATCAAAAACCTGATATGGGAACTGTATTGCGAAAACATGGAGTGAATGCAGCCTCAGTCTGATATTAACCAAACCAAATACATTCGACCAGGCTTTTTGTGTGAAGCAGGTGCTTCCACATAAGTATAAAAAATGTAAGTTGTTCTCCAACATTCAGAAACCTTCAAGATGTCTCCAAGGTGACGTATATTATTGAAACCACGTCTCTGACCAGAGTTGCGACTAAGTGGAACCAGCCCTGTACCAGGGAGGTTTCTTCTTGACACAAAGCCAGTTTCGTCTATTTTGGCTTTATTTTTACACTCATTCCCATAAAACCTACTGTACAAAAACCTATGAAGTTACTGTGTTCCTCCGTATAGCTATACATAGAGATATGCAGACTGGGAAACACTTGTCAACTGCAGGATGTGAGGATAATAAAGTTCTACTACTGCAAAGATACTCAACAAATCTATACCGCTATGTTGCTTCATCTATCTGTCACTTCATATTAGGACTTTATGAGCCCAAAAATACAACATAGAAAACATGTCGTAGTAAGTACATTCCCATCATTTATTAACTATATAGATTCTAAATGCCAGTAGATAACTTACCATGTACTTTGCATATTCTAAGAATAGTTATGATGATAAGGGACCAGAGACAGGAGACCTCCATGGTAAGAAGATTTGTAGAAGGTCTGGGAGGTGTCACAGAAGAAGTGTCCGACTCCCAATGAAGATTGACGGCTGTCAGAGGTGGAGCGGGAAGATCTGCTTGTATCACAGCTCCAGGGCTGCAGGCTGTGGAATAAACTGCTAGCAAAACTGGAGAAAGAGGTTTATTATGACACGTGTGATGGTGAATGGGTGGGATTGTTTAGAGCAACAGTAACCATTTATGGAGCATTGACAGAAAAAACTGGAGCGAGATGTTGTGTAATGAGTCACATAGTACTGTTATGTGGAGCAAGAGGTTATAGGGAGTAATAGGGAGAGACATAGGGAGAGGTTATAGGGAGTAATTGAGGGAGATATAGGAGAGGTTATAGGGAGTAATAGGAGGAGATATAGGAGAGGTTAAATGGAGTAATAGGAGGAGATATAGGGAGGTTATATGGAGTAATAGGAGGAGATATAGGAGAGGTTATATGGAGTAATAGGAGGAGATATAGGAGAGGTTATATGGAGTAATAGGAGGAGATATAGGGAGGTTATATGGAGTAATAGGAGGAGATATAGGAGAGGTTATATGGAGTAATAGGAGGAGATATAGGGAGGTTATATGGAGTAATAGGAGGAGATATAGGGGAAGTTATATGGAGTAATAGGAGGAGATATAGGGGAAGTTATATCGAGTTGTGATGGCCCAGTACGGGATGGTGTTTCCCCGTACCTTCCCTGCCCTCTCAGGCAGTGTCCCTCAGTTTCCCCCATGTAAATAGGTTATGTATTATATTGTGCATTGTACCTTTAATAAATGTGATTGTGAATAAACCAGGTGATTGTTACCCAAGAGGTCCCAGTGACCAGCTGACCCCAAAGGTGACCTATGGGCTCCCTGCTAGTCTCCCCTATATAAACCCTGGGTGGAGCTAGTTCTCTCTCTTGCTTCCTGCTGAGGTCCAGTGCAGTCTTGCCTAGTGTGTGTGTCCAGAGTAGTGGAGACCTCAAAGTCAAGTCCTACAGCCTCAAGTCAAGTGCAAGTAAGCCGAAGTCACTGTCCTGTCAGTAAAGTCAAGTTTTCTGTCTACTCAGTGTGGCCTGCACTAAATTCTCCTGTTTACTACAAATTTCAGCCTGGGAGGTCACTGTGTCACTGGTCACCTCCTTGGGCCTTGGCTGTACTGCATAGACTGTAACAAATGTCTACCCTCAGTAAAGCTACCGTTGTCTGTAACTTGGCGTTGGTGTCTTCATTGCCCCCGTGCCTAGCCCAGGATCCAGTAGCATACCTTCGGGTGGTTAAGGCTAAACCACACCCTGGCGTCATGAACACAAGGGGATAATACCATCTGCCCCTAGGGTAACAACATCTGCCCTGCACCATACACCCGCCACCATACCACAACTATTGGAGTCACGCACAGGATACGGGTGTGTGCCTAATGCCACAAGTCCTCTCCCCTAGTCTGAACTGTGTCCAGTATTGCCTGCAAGAAAATCGCATGCCGATGCGAGTAAAGTTCGTGTCAGAAAGTGTACAGGACTTTGTCGGCGGAAAGTGTTTTACCTGAGGCGCTTGTGAAATAGAGGTCATCTGTTGTTAGTGGGAAGACTGAATCGGCAATAGGCAAGCAGCTTGGTGTGAAGAAATCAACTGCGGGAACAATTATTAGAAAATGAAAGACATACAAGACCGCTGATAATCTCCCTCAAACTGGGGCTCCATGCAAGATCTCAACCCATAGTGTCAAAACGATCACAAGAACGGTGAGAAAAAATCTCAGAACCACACGGGGGGGACCTAGTGAATGACCTGCAGAGAGCTGGGACCAGAGTAACAAAGGCTACCATCAGTAACACACTACGCCACCAGGGACTCAAATCATGCAGTGCCAGACTTGTCCCCCTGCTTAAGCCAGTACATGTCTGGGCCTGTCTGAAGTTTGCTAGAGAACATTTGAATGATCCAGAAGAGGATTGGGAGAATGTCAGATGAAACCAAAGTAGAACTTTTTGGTAAAAAGTCAACTCATTGTGTTTGGAGAAGAAAGAATGCTGCGTTGCATCCAAAGAACACCATACCTACTGTGAAGCATGGGGGTCGAAACATCATGCTTTGGGGATGTTTTTCAGCAAAGGGACCAAGACAACTGATCCGTGTAAAGGAAAGAATGAATGGGGCTGTGTATCATGAGATTTTGAGTGAAAACCTCCTTCCATCAACAAGGGCATTGAAGATGAAACGTGGCTGGGTCTTTCAGGATGACAATGATCCAAAACACACCGCCCAGGCAACGAAGGAGTGGCTTTGTAAGAGGCATTTAAAGGTCCTGGAGTGGCCTAGCCAGTCTCCAGATCTCACCCCATAGAAAACCTTTGGAGGGAGTTGAAAGTCCGTGTTGCCCTGCGACAGCCCCAAAACATCACTGCTCTAGAGGAGATCTGCATGGAGAATGTTAGGGACCGACTGGGGACAGGGAGAGTGAGCCCTAAACTGACCCTAAAACCGCTCTCTCTGCCTATTTGCCCATCCACCCTAACCGGTGGATCGACAACTGGGCGCTGGTCCCTTCCTGAACAGAAGTGTAGGGGCCTAATTAAAAACAAATACTAATAAATAGTCGGTCACAAACCAGAAACATAACAGGAACATAGAACTCTGTAACAGATTAAGTTTAGAGGACACAGATCAGTGAGCAGCACAGAGGACTCTGTCAGCGAACATGAACAGAGTTCACTATGGATCAGCGGACATGAACAGAGGACACTATAGATCCGTGGTCATGAACAGAGGACACTATAGATCAGTAGTCATCTACAGAACTCCAGAGATCTGAATTCAAGAACTAATAAACATAAAGTTCAAAACACCACATAGGAAAACGGATAAGTAAACAGGAACAGACAGGAATATAGCATAATCCCCCAGAACATCCAGAAGACAAAAAGTCCCCATGGACCAGAAACAGGGATCTATCGCTAATCAGGAATATACACATTCCCTATGTAAAACCTCCAGTAGACACAAAGTCCCCATGGACAGGTAATAGGAATGACAGATATACAGGATATATATATATATATAGAACACAGTTCACACTGAACACAAGACAGAAATCGCAGTCCCTCAGGAAACCTCCAGCAGACAGGATTGTCTCCATGGAACAGAAACAGGGATGCCTAATATAGGACACTGTTCACACTGGACACACAAACTGGACACTCCACTCCACTATAGGAGTAGGCATTAATAATAAATCCAAATAGACTAGTGGTTAGTGGCATTCTGGCCCAGTAGGAAAATAGAAATATAAAACACAGAACAACAAATAAATGGATACAAGAGCAAACACAGTGTGAACAGACACATAGCAGAAAGGATAAATAAATCCTAAAACTGACTAAAGAAACACAGCTTAACATCCACTAAGAGCATGCCACATACAAAGAAAATACAAAGTGCATGCTAAAACAGAGATAGTAGACTAAAAGCTCAAATAAGAAGTGTTTCACCCAGCCTTCATTAGCAGCATAGCCAGCAAGTTAGCAAGTCAAGATAAAATGAAGACATAACCTCAAAGTCTCCATTAGCAGCATGTCCAGCATCTTAGCAAGTCAGGATACAATGAAGTATCACCAGCCCAGAGGCTAGACTGGGCTGACAATAAATAGACACACCCAAAGGCTATTGGCTAACAGAAAAGGCAGAAAAAGCCAAAAACATTTTAACCATTCCCTGACCAGGAAACATAAAACTGTTCACACACAGCCAATCCAATAGCTGTGTGTGAACACAGGCCAATACGGGCATGACAGAGGAATGGGCCAAAAATACCAGCAACTGTGTGTGAAAACCTTGTGAAGACTTTTGTTATTGAGCAAACACTTATTTTCCACCATAAATTGCAAATAAATTCTTAAAAAATAAGACAATGTGATTTTATGGATAATTTTTCTCATTATGTCTTTCACAGTTGAGGTATACCTATGATGAAAAATACAGGCCTCTCTCATCTTAAAGGGTTAGCCCAGTTCAGATAGTGGGGGGTCCGACCGCTGGGGCCCCCCCCGCGATCTCCTGTATGTGGGCCAGGCTCGCTGGCCAGAGAGCGAGTGTCAACCACCGTACGAAGCGGCGGCCGACACGCCTCCTCAATACAGCACTATGGCAGAGACAGAGATTGCCAAAGGCACCACTCCAACTCTGCCATAGAGTTGTATTGAGGGGGCATGTCAGCCGCCGCTTTGTGCAGTGGTCAACACGCCCCCTTCCTGCGGGCAGCCGGGCCCCATACAGGAGATCATACAGGAGCCCCCGGGGCCCCATACAGGAGGTCGGACCCCCCGTGGTCTGAAACTTATCCCCTATCCTTAGGATAGGGGATAAGTTTTTCAGAACTGGATATCTCCTTTAAGTGGGAGAACTTGCACAATTGGTGGCTGACTAAATACTTTTTTGCCCCACTGTAGACATGGAAGAAATTTGGACTATTTTGTACCATTTTGGACTATTTTCTATACATGATCTTGTTAAGATTATTAAGACACATAGGAGAAAGAACTTAAAGCAAGTTTCCTGTGTGGGATAGTTACTTATAACACTTAGCTTGGCAAAATAGGAGTTCTATCATCTAAAGCAATCGGTCAATGCTTTCTTATAGATCTGGAAAATAGACTCTTCTGCAGTTAGAATCTATAATACAGAACATCCTAAAACTATAATCTCAATATGGAGATAATGAAATAATTTATTTCATTTATTTGCCAATCTAAATGGTACAATTCCATCCACATTATTCAAATTAATCTTAATTAAATGGAATAACATTTTTGTGTCTCTTACCAAGTCTATGTTTGGATCTCGTTTCTGCTCTTAGGAAAGCTGGATGGTCCATCATCGCATCGTCATGGGCAGCCATAGTGAAGTGGAACTCTCCTTCAGGCCCTAGTGGATATCTGTTTCCATCCAAATCAATTATTTGATGCATGCATCGAAGTAAATGAATAACACACTGACACATTGTTTCACAAGGGTTTATATAGACTTCAGAATTAACATAAATTACCACCCAAATTATTGGTTAATTATTAGTGACGTGTGTGTGTGTGTTTAAAATACGTGTACATAGTTTTTTTTGTCATGCGCAAGTTTGACTTGTTTTGCTTCTAAGCACTAAGCAATTATTAACCGTGTTCTTCTCCCGAAGTATCCAAATGTCATTTTGACATTACTTTATCTCTCTGCAAACAGTTCAATCTTGATTCTCAGGCTGCACTGGGGGGGGGGGGGAGATGCTGATTTCTGTCTGGTCAGCTAATATTGAGCAAAGAACAGAGCAGATGTAAAAGAAGTCATTTTATCAATAAAAAAAAAAAATATATATATATTAAATCTATTACCATTTCCCCCTTGAAATGGCTATTTTTTACAATCTTTCCCTAACATGTAGTACTATCTCATCTGTCCTATGGACTTCTCCAACTCTTTTTCTTCTTGCTGTACGTTAGATGAGTCATGGCTATTCCATGTCCCCCCTTGCCACAGACTTTTTACATAGATTTTGAGATGCTGTCCCTTACATCTATAATGATTCTATATTTGGGAATTTCTGCAATGGGGTATATGGTCCATCATGGTATTCTTCATAGTCGAGGACTGTCCATGGCTTTTTCACACATCTTCTTCAGGAATAGCAGCACACAACAGATGATAAATGCAAGGATGATAAGAATTGTTAGAATTGGTATTCCTATTTGAATCAACATCTTTTGCCAACCCCCCCCCCCCCCATATCCATTAAAATATTGGTCCCAGGGGTCTGACACTCTAGAATTTCTTTCAGGTTCCAATGAAAGGCTTTCTAACTTTTTTTTTTATGGCTATGGCTACTTTACCGTTGGGTCCTGTGTTATTTGGGATTTATGTACAACAGGTATCCCCAAACATTTTACATACCCCTCCTTTCTCGGCTAAGATCATATCTAAGGCCATCCTTTTTTGAAAGGTCATAGTAGATGTGTCGTTAATCTGTTCAGCCTGTCCTTTGAAGGCTTCTATTGAAAAGTTTACAAATCTTTGTTGATTGTAATAGATATAATTATTCCAGTCTACATTCTTATTTATGGTGACTAGGGGTAGTAGGATAGATTCAAATCCTGCTTTTACTTGGTTTCTAGCCTTAAGTTCATCTGGAACCCCCCTTGGGACTCCAATGGCATCAATAAACACATGGTGGGGTCAATGCTTCCTTTAGGGACTTGTCGCCTGTTCCTATGGTGAGTTCCTTGTTCTGCTATTGGTTCATGGTTAAAGATATGCACATACATAAAGACTTTAGTTAATGTGTATTCTCCAGTCCAGTTTCCTTCTAACTGGGTTCTAAGCTTCATATCTCCACACAACCAGTAATCTATAACTCGACATGAGGAACAGTAACCATCAGTAAACATAGAAACATAGAATGTGTCACCAGATAAGAACCATTTGGCCCATCTAGTCTGCCCAATAATCTGAATCCTATGAATAGTCCCTGGCGCTATCTTATATGAAGGATAGCCTTATACCTATCCCTATCTTATATGAAGAATAGCCTTATACCTATCTCTATCTTATGTGAAGGATAGCCTTATACCTATCCCTATCTCATATGAAGGATAGCCTTATACCTATCTCTTTCTTATATGAAGGATAGCCTTATGCCTATCCAAGGCATGTTTAAACTCCTTCACTGTATTTGCAGCGACCACTTCTGCAGGAAGGCTATTCCATGCATCCACTACTCTCTCAGTAAAGTAATACTTCCTGATATTACTGCAGAAACCTTGGCCCCTCTTATTTAAAACCATGTCTTCTTGTGGTAGTTTTTCTTCTTTTAAATATGCTCTCCTCCTTTACCGTGTTGATTCCCTTTATGTATTTAAAAGTCTCTATCATATCCCCTCTGTCTCTTCTTTCTTCTATAAATGTTAAGGTCCTTTAACCTTTCCTGGTAGGTTTTATCCTGCAATCCATGTACTAGTTTACTATCTTCTTTGAACTCTCTCTAGAGTATCTATATCCTTCTGGAGATATGGCCTCCAGGACTGCGCACAATACTCCAAGTGAGGTCTCACCAGTGTTCTGTACAGCGGCATGAGCACTTCTCTCTTCCTACTGCTTATACCTTTCCCTACACTGTACATCCAAGCATTCTGCTAGCGTTTCCTGCTGCTCTATTACATTTTCTTCCTACCTTTAACCCCTTAAGGACCGAGTAATTTCACGTTTTTGCATTTTCGTTTTTTCCTCCTTGCCTTTAAAAAATCATAACCCTTTCAATTTTGCACCTAAAAATCCATACAATGGCTTATTTTTTGCGTCACCAATTCTACTTTGTAATGACATCAGTCCTTTTACCCAAAAATCTACGGCGAAATGGATAAAAAAATCATTGTGAGACAAAATTGAAAAAAAAAAACGCCATTTTGTACGTTTTGGGGGCTTCTGTTTCTACACAATACATTTTTCGGTAAAAATGACACATTCTCTCTATTCTGTAGGTCCATATGGTTAAAATGATATCCTACTTATATAGGTTTGATTTTGTCGTGCTTCTGAAAAAAATCATAAATACATGCAGGAAAATTTATACGTTTAAAATTGTCATCTTTTGACCCCTAGAACTTTTTTATTTTACCGCATATGGGTCGGTTTGAGGGCTAATTTTTTGCACCGTGATCTGAAGTTTTTAGCGGTACCCCTTTTGTATTGATCGAACTTGTTGATCACTTTTTATTCATTTTTTTATGATATAAATAGTGACCAAAAATACACTATTTTGGACTTTGGAATTTTTTTGCGCACACGCCATTGACCATTCGGTTTAAATAACGATATATTTTTATGATTCGAACATTTCCGCACACGGCGATACCACATATGTTTATTTTTATTTACACTGTTTTATTTTGTTACTAGGAAATGCCGGGTGATTTAAACTTTTAATTCAGAAGGGAATACCTAAAAGGGTTAACTTTTATTTTACACTTTCTTTTTGCGAGCTCATAGCTCTTATAGGGACCTATGAGCTTGCAATGGCTGATTGCATACACAGATTGTTGCCTTGCCGTTGCATGGCAACAAGCTGTGTAATCGGCGGTTGATTGCTCCAGCCTGTAACTCAGGCATAGAGCAATCAAACAGAGCCCAGACGCCGCCGGAGGAAAGTAGGGACCTTCTTTTCTCCAGGCAGCTGATCGGGGCATCGCGATTTTATCGCGATGACCCCGATCAGCCCGAGTGAGCATCCGGGAAGCATTTACTTTCACTTTCGATGCGGCGCATCGGAAGGGTTAATAGCGCGTGGCCGAACGATCGGCCGCGCGCTCTTAGCCACAGGTCCCGGCTGTGAATAGGCGCCGGGACCATCCCGCGTTGTACAGGTACGTCCTTGGTCCTGCTCCCGTGATATAACGCGGGGTTACACGGTAACCCCGCATCATATCACGGCGGGCCCGGCGTCATAGTGAAGCCAGGACCCGCCGCTAATAGCGTGCAGCGCCGATCGCGGCGCTGCGGGCTATTAACCCTTTAGCCGCACGCTCAGAGCTGAGCCACGCGGCTAAAAGTGAAAGTAAAAACTGACGGTTAACTCAGTGGGCTGTTCGGGATAGCCGCGGCGAAATCGCGGCATCCCGAACAGCTTACAGGACAGCAGGAGGGTCCCTACCTGCCTCCTCGCTGTCCGATCGCCGAATGACTGCTCAGTGCCTGAGATCCAAGCATGAGCAGTCATGCGGCAGAATCGTTGATCACTGGTTTCTTATGAGAAACCAGTGATCAATGATGAAGATCAGTGTGTGCAGTGTTATAGGTCCCTATGGGAGCTATAACACAGCCAAAAAAAAGTGGGAAAAAAAAGTTAATAAAGATCATTTAACCCCTCCCCTATTAAAAATTTGAATCACCCCCCTTTTCCCATAAAAAAAAACACAGTGTAAATAAAAATAAACATATGTGGTATCACCGCATGCGGAAATGTCCGAATTATAAAAATATATCGTTAATTAAACCGCTCGGTCAATGGCGTACGCGCCAAAAAATTCCAAAGTCCAAAATAGTCACGATCAATAAGTCCTATCAATGCAAAAATGGTACCGTTAAAAACTTCAGATCACGGCGCAAAAAATTAGCCCTCATACCGCCCCATACACGGAAAAATTAAAAAGTTATAGGGGTCAGAAGATGACAATTTTAAACGTATTTATTTTTCTGCATGTAGTTATGATTTTTCCAGAAGTGCGACAAAATCAAACCTATATAAGTAGGGTATCATTTTAATCGTATGGACCTACAGAATAAAGATAAGGTGTCATTTTTACCGAAAAATGTACTACGTAGAAACGGAAGCCCCAAAAGTTACAAAACAGCTTTTTTTTTTTCAATTTTGTCGCACAATGATTTTTTTTTTCGTTTCACCGTAGATTTTGGGAAAAATGACTGACGTCATTACAAAGTAGAATTGGTGGCACAAAAAATAAGCAATCATATGGATTTTTAGGTGCAAAATTGAAAGAGTTATGATTTTTTAAAGGCAAGGAGCAAAAAACGAAAATGCAAAAACTGAAAAACCCCTGGTCCTTGAGGGGTTAAGGGGTAAAGTCTTCTGAAATAATTATTCCTAAATCCCTTTCCTCAGATACTGAGGTCAGGACTGTGTCAAATAATCTATATTCTGCCCGAGGGTTTTTACGCCCCAGGTGCATTATCTTGCACTTATCCACATTAAATTTCAGTGTCCAGAGTTCTGACCATTCTTGTAGTTTGCCTAATTTCCCATTTGGCGAATACATCCAGGAACATTGTACATCATTGTACTTGTTTTAAAAAGTCTATCTTATTTTGTTAAAAAAAAAAAGGTGTATCACTGGCCGTAGCGATGTCCCGCCCCGGTTGGTGAGTTGGTGATAGGCTGAGCCCACTGTCATGTAAGAAGCCGGCCAGAGCTCCTTACATGACAGTGGGCTCAGCCTATCACAGGCCGGGGCGGGATATCGCTGCGACCAGTGATACGCCGACGGCTCTGCAACATCCCCGTCCCCAGGGAGTGGAGTCAGCACTGCCGGACCGTGAGGCCTGTGCCGGACCAACGGGGGCTCGTAGGAAGGTATGTATGAGTTAATTTTGTTTATTTTTGAAGCCCGGGCACGGGCATATAGAAATGTGTACCACTACAGTTGTCCTTTAATATTTGTATATAGTTTCCAGTGCCTTCCTCTGTACCAACAATATGCATTGTGACAAAGTAACATATCAGAACATCTGTGGGCGTCCATGGCTGGGGCCACTTCTGATTCCAGCACACAAGGGCACAGGCATTTGGGGAAAGTCGATAATGATGAAAATAAAGAACACATATTGAAAGCGTTTGAACCCTTTATTGTACATTGTGGATTTGTTGCCCTGGGAATTAAATCAAATATGCGCAGGAAACTGTATATGTGAATACACCCTCAAAGTGAATGTAACCTTTAAAATGTGGACAGTCACATACATCAATATACAAGTCTAAAGATAAGGTGAAGCTCAGTCCAACAAGACATCGCAGGCAGGTACAAAATATTTGGAAGCAGAATTTTTTTTTTCTCTAATCCCCAGCATTATTTGTGAATGTTTATATTGAAGTTTAATTATTTTTAATGTCTTTTTCTCTTGTAAGGACTATACAGATTAACTATTTTTTTAAAAATTTTTTTAAGAAAGAGATTACATGTGACTAATAATAGTCTAGTTACTAGACTATTATTAGTCAAATGTAATCTCTTTCTTAAAAAAATAAAATAAAATAAAAATTATAATAAATAAATATATATATATATTGTGAGAAGGTGAAAGGCATGGTGGTTGATGGGTGATATGTGTCACCAAGGCTCCTGGCCTTGGTGAACTAAGAGCCGGTATTTATTCAGGGTCTGTGCTGCGATGCAGACTGAGACTGTGGCCGTAGTATGGCTGGAAGGCCAATCTGTGTAGGGAGGGGGTTATTCCCCACAATCCAGGTCGCCTTTTGTTGGCCTTAACCCCTTGGGGACGGAGCCCATTATAACCCTAAGGACGGGAGCCTTTTTTGCAAATCTGACCACTGTCACTTTAAGCATTAATAACTCTGGAATGCTTTTACTTATAAATTTGATTCCGAGATTGTTTTTTCGTGACATATTCTACTCTATGGTAGTGGTAAATTTTTGTCGATACTTCCATCATTTCTTGGTGAAAAATTCCAAAATTTGATGAAAATTTAGAACATTTAGCATTTTTCTAACATTGAAGCTCTCTGCTTGTAAGGAAAATAGACATTCCAAATAAATTATATATTGATTCACAAATACAATATGTCTACTTCATGTTTGCATAATAAAGTTGACATGTTTTTACTTTTGGAAGACACCAGAGGGCTTCAAAGTTCAGCAGCAATTTTCAAATTTTTCACAAAATTTTCAAAATTGAAATTTTTCAGGGACCAGTTCAGTTTTGAAGTGGATTTGAAGAGCCTTCCTATTAGAAATACCCCACAAATGACCCAATTATAAAAACTGCACCCCTCAAAGTATCTAAAATGACATTCAGTAAGTTTGTTAACCCTTTAGGTGTTTCACAGGAATAGCAGCAAAGTGAAGGAGAAAATTCAAAATCCTCATTTTTTACACTCGCATGTTCTAGTAGACCCAGTTTTTGAATTTTTACAAGGGGTAATAGGAGAAAAAGCCTCCATAAATGTGTAACCCAATTTCTCTCGAGTATGGAAATACATCATATGTGTATGTCAAGTGTTCGGGGGGCGCAGTAGAGGGCTCAGAAGGGAAGGAGCAACAATGGGATTTTGGAGAGTGAATTTTGCTGAAATGGTTTTTGGGGGGCATGTCACATTTAGGAAGCCCCTATGGTTCCAGAACAGGCATACCATTTTGGAAACTACACCCCTCAAGTCACGGAACAAGGGGTCCAGTGAGCCTTAACACTACGCAGGTGTTTGACGACTTTTCGTTAAAATTGGATGTGTAAATGAAAAAAAAAATTTTTTTCACTAAAGTGCAGTTTCTTCCCCAAATTTTCCATTTTTACAAAGGGTTATGGGAGAGAATGCCCCCCAAAATATGTAACCCCATCTCTTCTGAGTATGGAAATACCCCATGTTAGGACGTAAAATGCTCTGCGGGCAAAATACAGCGCCATTCAGCTTTTGGAAAGAGAATTTGTTTGGAATGGTAGTCAGGGGCCATGTGCGTTTACAAAGCCCCCTGTGGTGCCAGAACAATGGACCCCCCCAACATGTGACCCCATTTTGGAAACTACACCCCTCACAGAATTTCATAAGGGGTGCAGTGAGTATTTACACCCCACTGGCGTTTAACAGATCTTTGGAACAGTGGACTGTGCAAATGAAAAATAAAATTTTTCATTTTCACGGACCACTGTTCCAAAAATCTGTCAGACACCTGTGGGGCGTAAATACTCACTGTACCCCTTATTACATTACGTGAGGGGTGTATTTTCTAAAATGGGGTCACATGTGGGGGGGTCCATTGTTCTGGCACTATGGGGGCTTTGTAAACAAACGTGGCCTTCAATTCCGTACACATTTTCTCTTCAAAATCCCAATGGCGCTCCTTCTCTTCTGAGCATTGTAGTTGCCCGCCGAGCACTTTACATCCACATATGGGGTATGTTCTTACTCAGAGGAAATGGGGTTAAAAATTTTGGGGGGCTTTTTTCCTATTTTCCCTTGTGAAAATGAAAAATTTGTCAAACACCTGTGGGGTGTAAATGCTCACTATACCCCTTGTTACGTTCCGTGAGGGGTGTAGTTTCCAAAATGGGGTCACATGTGGGTATTTATGTTTTTGGGTTTATGTCAGAACCGCTGTAAAATCAGCCACCCCTGTGCAAATCAAGAATTTAGGCCTCAAATATACATGGTGCACTCTCACTCCTGAGCCTTGTTGTGCGCCCGCAGAGCGTTTTACGCCCACATATGGGGTATTTCCGTACTCAGGAGAAATTGCGTTACAAATTTTGGGGGTCTTTTTTTCCTTTTACTGCTTGTGAAAATAAAAAGTATGGGGCAACACCAGCATGTTAGTGTAAACATTTTTTTTTTTTACACTAACAGGCTGGTGTAACCCCCAACTTTTCCTTTTCATAAGGGGTAAAAGGAGAAAAAGCCCCCCAAAATTTGTAGTGCAATTTCTCCCGATTACGGAAATACCCCATATGTGGCCCTAAACTGTTTCCTTGAAATACGACAGGGCTCTGAAGTGAGAGAGTGTCATGCGCATTTGAGGACTAAATTAGGGATTGCATAGGGGTGGACATAGGGGTATTCTACACCAGTGATTCCCAAACAGGGGGCCTCCAGCTGTTGCTAAACTCCCAGAATGCCTGGACAGTCAGTGGCTGTCCAGAAATGCTGGGAGTTGTTGTTTTGCAACAGCTGGAGGCTCCGTTTTGGAAACCCTGCCGTACAATACGTTTTTCATTTTTATTGGGGGGGGGGGGGGGGGCAGTGTAAGGGGTGTTTATGTAGTGTTCTACTCTTTATTATGTGGTAGTGTAGTGTAGTGTTTTTAGGGTACATTCGCACTGGCATGTTACCGTGAGTTTCCCGCTAGGAGTTTGCGCTGCGGCAAAAAATGCACTGACAGTGCATGCTGGGAGTTGTACTTTTGCAACAGCTGGAGGCACACTGGTTGGAAAACCTTCAGTTAAGTTCTGTTACCTAACAGTATTTTCCAACCAGTGTGCCTCCAGCTGTTGCAAAACTACAACTCCCAGCATCTACTGACATACCGTGCATGCTGGGAGTTGTACTTTTGCAACAGCTGGAGGCACACTGGTTGGAAAACCTTCAGTTAGGTTCTGTTACCAAACAGTATTTTCCAACCAGTGTGCCTCCAGCTGTTGCAAAACTACAACTCCCAGCATGTACTGATCGCCGAAGGGCATGCTGGGAGATGTAGTTATGCAACAACTGGAGGTTACGCAACTACATGCTGAGACAGCTGTTTTCTGGTTGAGCATGCTGGGATTTGCAGTTTTGCAACATCTGGAGGGCTACAGTTTATAGACCACTGCCCAGTGATCTCCAAACTGTGACCCTCCAGATGTTGCAAAACTACAAATCCCAGCATGTCCAGACAGCAAAGAGCTGTTTGAGCATGCTAGGAGTTGTAGTTTTGCAAGATCTGGAGGGATACAGTTTAGAGACCACTATATATAAAACTACATATTCCAGCATGCCCAAACTGCAAACAGCTGTCTGGGCATGCTGGGAGTTGTAGTTTTGCAACATATGGAGGGCTACAGTCTCAGACTGTAGCCCTCCCGATGTTGCTAGGCAATTTACCGGCTTCCGTAGGATCCAGGGAGCCGTCCTCTTCTGCCGCACGCCGCCTGCGCCGATCTCCGTCGCCGCCGCCGATCCTTGTCGCCCACAGCCTCCGGAGGGGTAAGTGGACCTTCGGCGTCCTGCCCCGACTATTGTGGGAGGGCAGGACGGGGAAAACGAAAATAAACCCCTCCGCCCCTGATCTGCTATTGGTGGTCGCGTCTAGACCACCAATAGCAGAGATAGGAGGGGTGGCATCCGTGCCACCTCACTCCTATCGCTGTAGGGGGATCGTAGTTGTCTTAGACAACCGCGATCCCCCTTCTATTCCAAGTCACCGGGTCACCATAGACCCGTAATGACCCGGAATCGGCACAAATCGCAAGTGTGAATTCACTTGCGATTTGCGCCGATCGCCGACATGGGGGGGGGACCCCCCTGGCCTGGGCATTTGCACGGGGTGCCTGCTGATAGATATCAGCAGTCACCCCGGCCCGGTCCCCGCCCGGAGCGCGGTGGGGACCGAAATTCCCACGGGCGTATGGATACGCCCTTCGTCCTTAAGTACCAGGGAGCAAGGGTGTATGCATACGCCCTTCGTCCCCAACAAGTTAAAGGTGTACTCCCGTGAAAACTTTTTTTGTTTTTTAAATCAACTGGTGCCAGAAAGTTAAACAGATTTGTAAATCACTTCTATTAAAAAATCTTAATCCTTCCAGTACTTTTTAGGGGCTGTATACTAAAGAGAAATCCAAAAAAGAAATCCATTTCCTCTGATGTCATGACCACAGTGCTCTCTGCTGACCTCTGCTGTTCATTTTAGAAACTGTCCAGAGCAGCATATATTTGCTATGGGGATTTTCTCCTGCTCTGGACAGTTCCTAAAATGGACAGCAGAGGTCAGCAGAGAGCACTGTGGTCCTGACATCAGAGGAAATGCATTTCTTTTTTGGATTTCTCTTTAGTATACAGCCCCTAAAAAGTACTGGAAGGATTAAGATTTTTTAATACAAGTGATTTACAAATCTGTTTAACTTTCTGGCACCAGTTGATTAAAAAAGAAAAAAAGGTTTCCACGAGAGTACCCCTTTAACGACGCAGGACGTATATTTACGTCCTGCGCCGGCTCCCGCGATATGAAGCGGGATCGCGCCGCGATCCCGCATCATATCGCGTCGGTCCCGGCGCTAATCAACGGCCGGGACCCGCGGCTAATACCACACATCGCCGATCGCGGCGATGTGCGGTATTAACCCTTTAGAAGCGGCGGTCAAAGCTGACCGCCGCTTCTAAAGTGAAAGTGAAAGTGACCCGGCTGCTCAGTCGGGCTGTTCGGGACCGCCGCGGTGAAATCGCGGTGTCCCGAACAGCTGATCGGACACCGGGAGGGCTCTTACCTGCCTCCCCGGTGTCCGATCGACGAATGACTGCTCCGTGCCTGAGATCCAGGCAGGAGCAGTCAAGCGCCGATAATGCTGATCACAGGCGTGTTAATACACGCCTGTGATCAGGATGAGAGATCAGTGTGTGCAGTGTTATAGGTCCCTATGGGACCTATAACACTGCAAAAAATGTTTTTTAAAAAAGTGTTAATAAAGGTCATTTAACCCCTTCCCTAATAAAAGTTTGAATCACCCCCCTTTTCCCATAAAAAAAATAAAACAGTGTAAAAAAAATAAAAAATAAACATATGTGGTATCACCGCGTGCGTAAATGTCCGAACTATAAAAATATATCATTAATTAAGCCGTACGGTCAATGGCGTACGCGCAAAAAATTCCAAAGTCCAAAAAAGCGTATTTTGGTCACTTTTTATATCATTAAAAATGAATAAAAAGTGATCAAAAAGTCCGATCAAAACAAAAATCATACCGATAAAAACTTCAGATCACGGCGCAAAAAATTAGTCCTCATACCACCCCATACGTGGAAAAATAAAAAAGTTATAGGGGTCAGAAGATGACATTTTTAAACGTATAAATTTTCCTGCATGTAGTTATGATTTTTTCCAGAAGTGCGACAAAATCAAACCTATATAAGTAGGGGATCATTTTAACCGTATGGACCTACAGAATAATGATAAGGTGTAATTTTTACCGAAATATGCACTGCGTAGAAACGAAAGCCCCCAAAAGTTACAAAATGGCGTTTTTTTTTTCAATTTTGTCGCACAATGATTTTTTTTTCCGTTTCGCCGTGCATTTTTGGGTAAAATGACTAATGTCACTGCAAAGTAGAATTGGCAACGCAAAAAATAAGCCATAATATGGATTTTTAGGTGGAAAATTGAAAGGGTTATGATTTTTAAAAGGTAAGGAGGAAAAAACGAAAGTGCAAAAACGGAAAAACCCTGAGTCCTTAAGGGGTTAAAGACTGTTTGCCTGTGCTGAGAATAAAACACTGAACTTTGATTTGAAAAGTACTGTCTCCTTGCCTCTATACTGCAACCGCACCTAACTGCAAGAGCGAGTCATCACAACATATATATATGTATAGTGAGCTTTATTGCCTGCTAAGTCACCAGTGATTGATAGCCATGCTCCTGTAGGAAGAGCTAGGTTCTTCTATTTAAAAGACTGCAGGGATCCCCAGCGGCAGAAGCCCCGCTTTCAGACATCTTATCCCTATCCCTTTTTTAGTAGGCGATCTTATGTTCACTCTTCCAATATCGGTATTTGTTGACTTAGTGCGTTTTTTTTAAATCACAATTGGATAAAACTATAGACGAAATGTAACAATCTGAACTTTGAGCCATTTTTGCAGTTCTGTAGTTTTCTCTACCAGTTTTTTTTTTTTTTTTGCATGTTTCTCACATCACGAGGAAGGGAAAGAAGAAAAGATGGCTACCGGCCAGATAGGACATTCCAATGTGAGGAGTCACTGCATTTTATCCAATTCCTAACCAGTTATGGATCTGCAGATCACGAGTACCAGGCCTGGGAGCGGCGGGCCTGCACCCTCATCACAACCTGCTTATCTGGGAATTATTCCGAATTCCGAGTTGAAGCTGAGATGTTGTGGAAAGCATCCACTAAAAATAATACCGCCACCTCTGTAGACTGAGGGACAGTATCTTGTAGGACTTCTGCAACCATGGAAATGGAAAGATCTAACCCAAGAGTAAGACATGTCCACATCTCCATAGAAGTTGCACCAATATACTGTAGTAGCAAGATAGTGGGGTTTATTTACTAAGAGTGTTGTGTAGTTTTCTTTGTGGGTTTTGATTTCCGACAGGTATTTTCCCAAGGTATTTACTAAGGTTTCCCTACATTTTGCACTTTTCCCTACGTTTTTTATTTTATTTTTATTTTTTTTACATCTTTTCTGTCGGGTTTTCTTCAGATCAAATCCACCACATTTTCTGTGGAAACCTTAGTAAATATGTTGGTATTTTTCAAAACTGTCGAGGACACGCCCAATTTCTCTCAGGTTTTTCTTTTTGTTTTGTTTTTTTGTCGCAAATTGTGTTGCATGGAACGTGCGACACAATTTGGGTGCAAAACCTTACAAAAAAGTCGGGATCACTTTAGTAAATTAACCCCAGTGTCTCTAAATGGAAATAAACTGGAGGTGTATGTCCCAAAATTGTATATATATGGTGTCCTGGTACCGTATGGTATACCGTAGCTTGTATGGTGGTCCCCAAAGTCAGAGTTAATTCGTTCCAGTAGCATCCTCCTGGTGGGATAACCCCTGGTCACCTCTTCCTTCTTTAATTTTATGATGTTTACATGTATAAGTAATTATATATTTAATTGTCTATATAGTGTCGCAGGACCTTAGGTCACATGACTAATGTTACTTCTTTAGGTTATGCTTAAGGACCTTCCGAGGTCACATGGTATAGTCACATGTCAGATTATAATCCTTTGTAAGGAGAATTGACATATGGTATGGACCAATGAGCTTAAAGGGTCACTCCTTATGGTAAATGAAAAATATTTGTAATATACTTTGTTTAAAAAAAAATGAAGTTTTCCATGTTTTATTTGTGCTTAAAAAAGCTCAAGAGCACATTTTCCCCCAACTCATACACAGACTTTGGACCAAAGTCCAAACACAGGAAGTGCTGCCTGGAATGCTGAGGGGGAGGGGGGGGGGGGGTATCCAACCAACAGCATATGGCAGTTATGTGTGAGAGGCGCTATGATTGGATGAGGCTGGACACCCCCCCCTCAGCACTCCAGGCTGCACTTCCTGTGTTTGGACTTTGGTCCAAAGTCTGTGTATGAGTTGGGGGAAAATGTGCTCTTGAGCTTTTTTTAAGCACAAATAAAACATAGAAAACTTCATTTTTTTTAAACAAAGTATATTAGAAATATTTTTCATTTACCATAAGGAGTGCAATAGCAAAAATTAGTTTTAATGAGAGTGACCCTTTAAGGCCAGCCCCTGCCCATATAAGGGAGCTGCCAGTCAATCCTTGCTCTCTTGCTCCTGAGCTGCAAAGCAAGCAGCATTCTCTATTGGGTTCCAGACTAGCAGAGAGAGAGAGAGAGAGAGAGAGTGGATCTGTGCAACTTACAAAGACAAGACCAGGCCTGAAGCCTGAAAATTCCGCAACTTGCAAAACCGTGAGTTTAATTATCAATCCCCGCTAAAGCTAGCGTGACTACTGGACCTAATATCAATCCCCTAAATCCAGTGGAACAGCGCATATAAATCTAAGCTCTAGAAACTCACGAGGTCCCAACCAGCTGTGAAACTTCTGATAGAATCTGTTATATGGACTGTTCCTGTTTAAGTCTGCATAAAAGCGGCAGTAAAAGTTCCAACAGTTTTCTGAAAATCTCCGGTTGTGGATAATCATTTATTTACTATCTCCCTATCGCTCTTGGGACGGGTGGCAGTAGGACAAGCATACAGAGAAAACCCTCACCTTGGCGTCATGAGTAAAAAGGGTTAAACAAGCACCCTTTAGTTACCGCACAGCTACACCCCAGATACCCTACACCCCCAAGCTACCATATATATATATTTTGGAAAGCAAGCAGGGTAGGCGGTTTAGAAATAAACATGGCTTTGGTACCAGTCATATCACAGAAAAAAAACATAATGCTACTACATGTTACTCACTAGGTCATGCAGAGCAATTCATATCTTTTTTTTTTATGTGTCTAGCTTCTGTATTTGTCTCACAAATCCCTCTGTTCTACTGCTCACTCATTCTGACATCCACTGCTCAGGAAGGGGCATGTCCGAGGCAAGCACTGAGCCCGCCCTCACTCACCATATATTCACTTCCTCCCTAAGTCTGCTGTGCTGTTCTGGGTCTCTTCATCCAATCACTGCAGGCTACTCTGTAACGCCCTCCTCTCTGTTTTCAGATGTCCTAACAGGACAGGAGTGAGCACAGAGGAGCACTAGTCCCGCCCTCACTTCCTGGACTTTGTCACTGCCTGTGCTTCAGCTGGGACAAAGATGATGTTGCAGACAGACAAGATTATGTTCTGGTTGGTATAGGGACCCCTAGTGGTCTTTTTTTATGAGCCGTAATTTCTATTAAAAGGATATAACATTTTCTTATGAAGTATATAAGAAAGGTCAATGTTTTGCCAAGATGCACAACATATAAAATGTTTCGATTCTGACAATGCCCATTTAAAGAAAATGTGTCAAAATGACCCATTATTTAAATCAGGTTTCTATGTTAACCATATTTTTAAATAATTTTTTTGGTGATGCTTTTCAAATTTTAAATTTTACTATCTACATTTTTAAATAATCCTGAAATCTTGCAGTTGTTATTCTGGCCGCTAGCGCTAAAACTAAGATGAGACTTCCTGCTCTATACAGATCATGGATTTTCTTTTAATCACAGACAAGGGAAAGGTGATTCCAGGATATAGATAACACTGGATCCACAACCATTCACAGAAGAGATCAGCATCCTCCCTCTATGTAGGATGACCTCTGAAATGGGCACAGAGAATGCACAGTAGATTCTCAGATTCTTTTCAATAGAACAGGTCCTGACTGTTGTTGTCTATGTCCATGGGTCCTGCTGTAAAGCATTTTACTAAATGCTGTTAAAAAACTGCTCAGGCAAGATGGGCGCCTCCATAGTAATTTACTGAAAAGAATATATATAAAAAAAATATATCATAAAATAAAAGCTGAAAAACAAAACAAAACATGTTTCAGTATCGGCCTCTACTTAGGAAAAAAATAATCTATGTGATACATTCCCTTTAAGCAGTCCAAAAAATAGTAAAAGGGAAGGGACTTACGTCTCAGGGTGTATCAGTGTGGTGACTGGGTGCTCTATTCCCAGTGTGTGTATTCAGTCATAGAAAAAAGGGCTCACACACACTGTTACTGCTATAGCTTCTTCTTTATATGAATGATTTCTTCACAAGAAATGACTTTTCAACAATGTAACAAAGAAAAAAGCAGTGACTAATCACCCAGGTGGATACAGATAGTCCGCAAGATGTATATTGGAGAAATAGCCGATTTCTCAAGACTTCATAGTGCAGCTCCACTGCTTAGCTTCTCTGGCCGTCTCCATCCACATGAAGGACAGGTGAGAGTAATTGCAACGTTTCAGAGGTTACGCCTCCTTTGTCAAGCATAGTGAACATTCCCATCACCCACATACATAGTATCAAACTCTCGCGAGATTTAACTCTACAAAAATATAAAATATACAAAAAAATTACAAAACTGTTAAAAGCAATGTATATAGTTAGTCATAGAATATATCCTCGCGCCCTCTTCCCATAGACTTTCGTTGAGGGGGCGGGCGTGACGTCATGAGAGGGCGGGGATGACGTCATGAGAGGGCGGCCCGGAACACGGAAGCCTGCACGCAGAGTTCGGAACAATAAACTTCTGGACGCTGGGGAGCGGAGTACCCCTTTAAAACCTGTCCAGAGGATAAGTTGCTGAGTTGCCCATAGCAACTAATCAGATCGCTTCTTTCATTATACAGAGGCCTTTTCAAAAAAGAAAGAAGCGATCTGATTGGTTGCTATGGGCATGTCAGCAACTTTTCCTCTGGACAGGTTTTCATAAATCTCCCCCATTCTTTTTGTGCTTATATGAGAGCACCAACTGTGTTTAATGAGGGGAGGGCAGTAAAGCCGCTTCCAGATACCTCAGTGACTTATCTTCCTTGAGAGAAAAGGATCCGGCATGTTGAATCCCAACAAGTAGATCCTTTTCTCTTCCAACATTTGCTATTGAAGGTGGAGGTGAATGTGGAGGTCCATCTTGCAAGCCACACCCTTCCAACAAACCACGCCCCTTCTTTTTTGGAGCTTCATTGGGCGTTGGTTCGGCTTGCAAACCACACACTTCTAGCAAAGCCACGTCTCCACTTGGGACTTGCTCCGGTTTGGCTTGCAAGTCCCATCCACACTTGATCGCCGGTGTCCAATGAGCTAAAATGATGGCGGAGGTTCCCTTACTTGCCTCTGGCCACTGAATGCCAATCCAGTGACTCAGTCTGACTTAGCCAGGCTGTATCAGTAGAGCGCCGATCACACTGTTTAATGCTATACAATAGGCATAGAATTGTACAGTGAATGCAATCTAGTGATTGCGTATAGAAGTCCCCTATGGGGGCTTAAAAAGGTACTCCCGTGGAAAAAATTTTTTTAAACCAACTGGTGCCAGAAAGTTAAACAGATGTGTAAATTACTTCTATTAAAAAAATCTTAATCCTGCCAATACATTTTATGGGCTGTATACTACAGAGAAAATTCTTTTATTTTTGAATTTCTCTGATGTCAAGACCACAGTGCTCTCTGCTGACCTCTGCTGTCCATTTTAGGAACTGTCCAGAGCAGCATATGTTTGCTATGGGGATTTTCTCCTGAATTTGTTCCAAAAAGAAAAGCATTTCTTCTGTGGTATACAGCCCCTAAAGAGTACTGGAAAGATTAAGATTTTCTAAAACAAGTAATTTACAAATCTGTTTAACTTTCTGGCACCAGAGGATTTAAAAAAAAAAAAGTTTTTCACGGGAGTACCCCTTTAAAAAGTGTAAAAATATATATAAATTTAAACAATATAAAAACCCCTCCCCTAATAAAAAATATTTCCCTTCTTTTTCCATTTTACAAAAAAAATTATAAAAATAATAAATGTATTTAGTATGGCTGCGTTCAGAATTGTCCAAACTATTAAAAAAGAATGTTTAAGATTTTGTGTGGTGAACAGTGTAAACATTAAAAAAAATTGCAGATTTTTGGTTACATCATATATCAGAAAAAAAATTATGAAAAGTGATCAAAAAGTCCTATCAAAACAAAAATGGTTCAGATAAAAATTACTGATCACAGCGAAAAAAAGCTTTGTATACAATAAAAATAAATAAATTAAGCTTATTGATTTTGTTAAAAAAAATTGAAATTTGAAATTTTTTAAAGTAGTACAATAATGAAAAAACTATAAAACTTGGTTATCACTTTAATCGTATTTACCCGCAGAATAGAGATAACATGCCATTTTTACCATAAAAGTGCACTGTGTAAAAGCAAAACCCCCCAAAATGTGCATAATGCAAAATTCCTTGTGTTCTCAAGGCCAAAATGGGCTGGTCCTTAAAGGGGTACTCCGCTGCTCAGCGTTTGGCACAAACTGATCCAAACTCTGGTGTCGGCGTCGGGAGCTCGTGTTGTCATAGCCCCGCCCTCTCAACGCAAGTCCATGGCCATCATGAGGGGGCGGGGCTATGACATCACAAGCTTCCGGCGCCGGCTCCAGTGTTCGAAACAGTTTGTTCCAAACGCTGAGCAGCGGCGTACTCCTTTAAATAGGTACTCCCCCCCTAGACATAGGGGATAAGATATCTGATCGCCACGCCTGTCACTGCCACGCCCCTCATGTCGTCACGCCACGCCACCTCAATGCATGTCTATGGGAAGGGGCGAGGCCGTCATGCCCCCTCCCATAGACTTACATTGAAGGGATGTGAGGTGATGTCACGAGGGGGCGTAGTGGTGTCATCACGACCCCCCCCCGCGCTCACTCGGAACACTATGTTCTCATCGCTGGTGCAGCAGAGTTCCCCCTAAAGGAGGTAATATGTTTAGATGGACACTGAGTGTTCAGACCCACACCGATCAGGAGATCAAGCCGAGAGAAGACTGCGCTAAGGGCATTCACTCCTAGCTCTGTGCCCCTCGAGACAAACTTACAATGTAAGTCTATGGGATTGTCTCTGTCGCGTGTTCAGAGAGCAGGGTGAGAAGCTCTCAGCTGTGTGCTCTTCTCCTGGCTCCTTCTAGCGATTTCTTGTAGTCTGAACACTAAGACTTCAACTGATTGAAACCTTTGACGTGTCTCTTGGACATATTAAAAGTTTATTTTTAAAGTGACAGGTGTACTTTAAATATAATGGGTCATGAGTGGCGTTTGGGCCGCTCTGCCAGTGGGTCGTTCCCCCTGTGGGCACTGGTGTCTCGTCGGTGGTGGTCGCCGCCCAGTGCTACACCATTTTATGCTAGGGACGTTAGGGACCCACTCTAAATAGGTGGCCTTGAAGTGGCAAGTGGGCTTTGTACTTTTTGATCAAAACGTATATACTAACAACCTGTTAGTTTTTGAAATTATGCTGAGAAGCAATTGGATCATTGTGCAAGATTGTAGATGTGCGACCATGTCTGTTTTCTACTTGAGTACACATTAAATATAATAAAGATATACTTGTTTTATATATAATTTAGTGGTGTATAACTGTCTTTGGAGTAGGCCGATCCCCATTGTCAACGCTTCCTCTTTTCTGTCCTGACATCTAGGAAATCACTGGCTCAGGCGGGTCGGCACTGACAGCAAGGACCAGCACCATTCGTATGGCACTGACAGTGGGTCAGCAGCACTTGAGGATTTATTAGCTTATTCTGCCACCTTACGTACTTTTAAAGGGGTACTACGCCCTTAGACATCTTATCCCCTATTCAAAGGATAGGGGATAAGATGTCTGATCGTGGGGGTCCCACCGCTGAGACCCCACAATCTCTGTGCAGCACCCAGCGTTCTTTTAGAACTTCAGGAGCGGGGTTCCTGATGTCACGCCCACGCCTCTCATGACGCCATGCCTCCTCAATGCAATTTTATGGGAGGGGGCGTGGCAGTCGCCACGCCCCCTCACATACACTTCCATTGAGGGGGCGTGGCATGATGGCACAAGGGGTGTGGCTGTGATTTCCCGACCCCCGCCGTCCGATCCAAGCGTTCGGAACAAAAGGAGTACCCCTTTAAGCCGAAATTGTATCCCTTTAAAATAAAGTGGTACCCACCGGAATGATGAGGAGTGATGAAGTGCAGGGTAACTGGGAGCAGTAGTTCTTCAGATATGTCATGTGACAGGAAAGTGTGGCTGACCTGATGTTCCCCTGTGTATCCAACAACACTTTGGTCCACAGAGTTGCTCCCGTAGTCCAAAGTGCAGGAATGAGACCTCTGGACACAAGGATTCTATGAAGCAACTCAAACACTTTACTTCTTTTCAAATCTAATGCAATGCAGTTGCTTCAGCATATTGTGGAATGTTACAATCTTTGGTGCAGATGAATGAGTATTTGGTCACTGTCCCTTTAAAGGTTGCTTATGCAGCAGATTTACTGAATAGAAAGTCTGTAATGGTGCAGACAGGATACAGTTCAATGAACCTGGTCTCTACTGTTGAGGATCTCCACAGGTTGGCTCACCATAGTGCAATATTTCTACTTTTACTCGAGCTCAGCCCAATACCTGGAGGGTCGTACGCTGGGAAATATTGATGACATTATAGCCACCCAGCGCTAAAAAGATACGTTTATGCAGAGGGACCCATGTTTAGCCGTATTCTCCTTCCTCAGGCAGAAGATTGAATCACTTTATTTTCACAGCATGGATTGGAATAGGAACAAGGACAGTGACTTGTTTCTAGCAGGTTCACTTTTTAGGCCTAAGTGTATATAGGCCTAGTAGGAGCAGAGCTAGGAGATGTTTCTCTGGCCAAAACCAGACCTAGACTTGTTTTTGGGTCACCACCCCTCTCCTTGGAGATGAGGCTGGACTAGGGACTCTTTCCAAAGCCCTTCTAGAAGTTTGTGCAGAAATATAGGCTAGGTAGCATCACGCGACCAAGGCATCATTCAACCGCTACAACATTATGCACATTTTAACCCTTACACTCTTGTTGTTTTATTTCAGTGTATGCTATTAATAAAAAAAAATAAAAAAGAAATACATTTTACAGGAAACTCACAGTATCCCAAACAGATTTATACATTTTGCAGAAAGTTTTCTCGCATCCACACAATAACTTCTTTAGGGATGGTAGCTGGAACAGTAACCAGATATCAGTAACCTAAACCAGTAATCTCCAAACTGTGGCCCTCCAGATGTTGCACAACTACAACTCCCAGCATGCCCGTACAGCCGTTGTAGGGACTGTGCAGAAATGGAGTGTCTCTATAGAGACACTAGAATCGGAATTTCCGCGGCAGATGTGTCCGTCCCAGAAATTCTGACGTGTGCAAGGTGCAGCAGAATCGCATAAAAAAATGGGGCTCTGCTGCAACTGAATTTATGAGCATTATTATTTCATAGGATTCAGCTCGGAATCAGAATAGCCTCAGGTTACATCTTTCGTCTTTGACATAAAACTTTATTATAGTTTGCTTGAAACATATTACAGCAAAAAAAGCAAAAAACATCACTTTAGAAAATCGTGTTATCAAAACCGGTGAAAAACCATGATACAATAAATAAAAAAGAAGAAATTTAATGAATTCAGTTCCTGGATTTGGAAAACAATAAACCATGTGAAAAAACATATATTTGCTGTAGATGAAGAGGGAATTCCTTAGGGCAAATAGAAGATCAGGCTTGTGAAGATCAGCATAGTGAGGGTGGTGATACTCATTTTGCTTCTGTCTCCTCGGTTTCCTTTTGACAAAAGAGAGACAAGAAATTGTCATTTTACATAATAGCATCAGTGAAATGAATATTTGCATTGATTAGACAGTAGACCAGTGATTACCAACCAGGGTGCCTCCAGCTGTTGCAAAACTACAACTCCCAACATGCCCCTTTGGCTGCTTGGGCATGCCGGGAGTTGTAGTTTTTTTTTTTTTTTTTAGCAACTGGAGTAACCCTGATTTGGGAACACTGCAGAAGACATTAAGTAGTTTTATTGGTTATATAATTATATTTTTTTAAATTTATTTTTCTCTATTAGGAGTCCCCATACAATCCAGAACATTATCCTGTCTGTCTGCAGAATCATCTTTGTCCTAGCTGAAGCACAGGCTAGGACTATCACTTCTCTGGGCTCAACAGAGAGGAGGGGGTTACAGAGCAGCCTGCAGTGATTGGATGAAGAGACTCAGCACAGCACAGAACACTCAGGGAGGAAGTGAATGCAGGGGCGGGGTAAGTGCTTGCCTTGGACATGCCCTTCCTGAGCAGTTGATGTCAGAATGAGTGAGCAGCAGAACGGAGGGATTTGTGAGCCAGATACAGAAGCTTGAAGGGTAGCATGTGCCCATTATTCAATATCACACTAAGTGACACAGTACTATATCCTATACTCAACAACAATGACCGCTATCTAGGATACTAATAATACATTAATTAGGTAATAGTGCTGAACTCTGCTAAATGACAGTAGACACTGCCTGTGACCCTAATGTCACTTATTAGGGATCTTATTTGAATACATTGTGACTTTCTCAAGGAGAAAACTGACAGCAATATTGATTGCTTTCAGTTATCTCCATTAGAAAGCCACAACGTATGTGGCGAAACATGTCAGAGTATGACAGATGTAGCTTTTACCTAGCAGTACCTTAATTTCTACTTGTATGTTAAGTATTGAGATAAACTTTTGTTATTGACCAAATACTTATTTTCCACCATCATTTGCAAATAAATTCTTTAAAAATCAGACATTGGCCCTCATTTACTATTCTAAACCCGACTTGTTTTGTCGGGGTTTTTTGTCGCATCTTTGTCTGCGCCATGTCGCAGACATCGTGCGCCAGTCTGCGACACAATGCGACATTTTTTCCCGACGGACCCGATGTGGATTCTCCCAAACCCGAAAAAGGGGCGTAACCCGACATTTCTGAGCTCTCCCACGTATTTATAAAGGTTTCCAACCCGAATTTGTTGAATTGTTGAGGAGTGGGAAACCAAAACCAACAAAACCCACGTGCGACAAACAGGATGCGACATAATAATAAATACCAGGGGAAAAAAGCAGTCGGGTAAGAAAGCAACATAGACTTACAACCCGATTTTCTTAGTAAATGAGGGCCATTGTGATTTTATGGAATTTTTTTCCTCATTATGTCTCTCATAGTTGATGTATAACCTATGATGAATATTACAGCCTCTCGTCTTTTTAAGTGGGAGAACTTGCACAACTGGTGGCTGACTAAATACTTTTTTGCCCCACTGTATGTATTTAGTTTGGACATGATTGAGACTCTATAGTGTAGAATTGTGTTGCATATATTTAGGGGACAAGAGATCCTTCTTCTTCATACTCACCTGGTCATTTCTATTAATAAAATGTATATCCTTTTTAAGAATTTAGTGATGCATGATATAGGAAGGATTTTTTTTAACCCCTTAAAGGGTAGCTCCCACCATCCTATTTTTCTTTCTGTCCCTGCCTATTGCCAATCTATCCCTAACACCCTCCCTGCTTTTAATTTTAATTTTTACTATATTAAAAAAGCCTTTTGTCTGCCTGGCAGTGTGCTCACTACCAGGCAGACTTCCCCAGCAGGCACCACGTCACTGATGCCTGCTGGGGGGGACTTCCGCCCTTAGTTCATCTACACAGGGTGCCTCCAGCTGTTTCACCACTACAACTCCCAGCTTGCCCTGACATCTATTGGCTGTCAGGGCATGCTGGGAGTTGTAGTATTGAAACAGCTGGAGGCACCCTGTGTAGATAAACTATGTTAGTTACAAGCGGCGCTGCTGCGCTAGCCCGTTCCTTCCTCCCCCCCCCCCGCCCCGCATACCCCGTTCTCTCATTACACTTGCAGTTACTGCAGGGACAGCGGCGGCGATGTGCGGGAGGCGTGACAGGCAGGGAGCGAGTGCAGCCTTACTGAAAAAGGACTGATTGCCACTCCAAAATCAGTCCTTATTCAGGCATGACATCACGCCAGGCTGCAGCCGGCCACTAGGAGGGAGACCCCTAGTGGCCGGTTTTTAAATGTAAATTAAACCTTTTTAATGAAAAAAATTATAATAAAAGTATGTTAGAGATATGTTGTAGTACATAAGTACTACAACATATCAAAAAATAAAGTTGGTGACAGTGCGCATTTAAGGTTTATTATTTGTTTAAAATACAGAAGCTAGACACATAAAAAAGACATGTAAATCATCTGCAGACCTAGTGAGTAACATATATAAGCATTATTATTTTTTCTGTGAGATAACAGACACGTTTTAAAAGAGTACTCCGGAGTTTACCAACGTATTCCCTATTTACAGGATAGGGGATACATTTCTGATCGCCCGGGGGAGGAAGTCCAACCGCTGGGGCCCCTACCATCTCCAAGATAGGGTTCCCGTGAAGGTCATTTGATATTTGATATGCACACTACATACTTTGAAATGAAAAAGTCGAATGCCCTTGTGTGGTAAATACAACCCTGATACAATCATTAGAAGAGACAACACTTTATGCAGGCTTAACCAAGATTGGTTCAGTCCATTAATTTCATGCAAATATGAAGTAAATATTGTAACATGGCCCCTGATGGATGTATTGGTAAATAAAAATTTTACTCAAAACTGTAAATCGAGTCACAGAGAGTAATGGTGCGACCGAGATCATCCTTTTAGAGCCTCCCAATGTTGTGAATGTTCTGAATTACATTAAAGGGGTACTCTGCCCCTAGACATCTTATCCCCTATGGGAATTACATGTCTGATCGTGGGGGTTCCGTCCTGGGGAACCCTGCAATCTCCCTGCTGCACCCTGCGTTTGCTTAACGTGTGCAGCTTCAGAGGCTTGTGACGTCACGAGCGGGGCATGACCATGACATTTCGAGCCTCCGTCCGCATTGCCAGTCATCCGGCAAGGAGGGAAGTTCGCTCAGTGCAACGGATGTCTGGGGTGCCGATCACATGGGTACCCCTTTAAGGACCTATTTATGGACCCCTTTAAGGACCTGTTCACACTACAGAATATCCACATGGAGAAATTTGAGTTGGACACTCCACGCGCAACAGACAACACCGAAATCAATCAGTGCTAGGACTGCACAGAAATTAGCCATCCCCCATGAACGGTAATGCAGTCCGCACGTTATTCCAACCGAAAGAATAAACACATTCATTCTTTCGGCAGAGTCCGGAATTTGAAATTCCGCAGCAGAATTTTTGAATTTCCAGCGGATACTCAGCAGTGTGCACTGCGCAGCTGAATCCCTTTGAAAACAATTGGAGACTGCTGCACCAGAATTTCTCTGCTTGAAATTGTGTAGTGAGAATGGGCCCTAACAGTGGAGAACCCTTCTAAGAACCAAGAAAACAATGTGGTCCTTTATTTTTAGGAATTATCTAGTTTAGAAAATCCTATCATATTAGAGAATAATTTTCGTTGTTCGGGACCAAAGTAGAAAATGACTACAAGGAGCATCTTATGTCTTGTTCTGCATTACATAGACAGCTCACTGATTTGAATATGTACTTACATAGTTCTTCCTGCGGTGGCGCTGCAGAAAAATTGTAATACATTATCAGTTTTCTCCACAGAGTACAGCTGGTCACTGGGGGGGGGGGGGGGGGGTCCCAGCAGGGAAATACTTGTGCTAATAGAGAATAGGCCCTTCTAACTAGGACTTGTCAAAAGTGGACAATCATTTTGACCCCCTTTCTCATTGCAGTGATTTGTGATGACCGCATTTTTATCTCCTTGTCTTTCAAGAACCAAAACTTTAAGATTTTTCTATCCACAGAGCTGTATGAACCCTTCTTTTTGTGAGACAAAAAATAAGTAAATAAATAAAAATTATGTATATATATATATATATATATATATATATATATATATATACCGTATATCTATATATAATAAAAGGTTTATTTTTACCTCTGATAATCAGTTTCTGAAGCATATTGCTTGTTATCGGCGTTTTGTCGACGACATCTTTATAGTGTGGTCTGGCACTAAAGAAACTTTTATTGATTTTGTAGCTCAACTTAATAGGATTAATAATATGAATTTTAGGTTACTCGGAAGGTGGGTCCAAAAAGCCTAGAATTTTTGGACGTTCTAGTTATACTAGAAAAAGACGATTTGATAACCCAGAGATATCGAAAACGTCCTAAAAAAGCAATGAGAAAAGCAGGAAGGACTGACCGTATGGAACTGCTGCAGAAAAACAAACAAAAATTCAAAAAAAGAGAAAAACACCAAAATCAGTCGCCCCAAAAACCCGTTAATGAAAAAGAAAAATAAGCCAACTCTCGTTTTTGCTTTTCATTCAAATACAGCTCTATGGCTGAACAGATAATAGAATCTATAAGAAAAAATTGGTTCTTGATACAGAACGATATGGATTTAAAAGACCTTGTAAATAATACTGCCCTAATAACTTTTAAAAAGTGTAAAAACATTAAAGGTTTATTAGTGACAAGTAAACTCAAAGAAAATCTTAAAAATAAACATGGCTAGGAAAAAGCTTAGGCCCAGGAAATTACAGGTGTGGAACCTGCAACTGGTGCTCTTACCTTTGCACGGACAAATCTGTCAGTCTAGAAGGAGAGGTAGTATCTTTTAAAGACAATATTTGTTGTCAAAGCAACTATGTAGTTTATGCTATAATTTGTAATTGCAAACAATCTACATAGGATGCACAATAAGAGCCCTTAAACGAGTACTCCAGCGCACACTTTCTCATTTTATCCCGTCCGGGATGCAAAATAAAAGAAAACAAACTTTCTCTTACCTGCTAACGAGCCCCCGGTGCTCCGGTACTGGTGTTCGGTCCCCGTGCTGTATTCTTCTTACTTCCTGTTAGCCCAGAACGTCACACGGAGCTTCAGCCTATCACCGGCCGCAGCGATGTCCCGCCTCGGCTGGTGATAGGCTGAAGCTCCGTAAGAAGAATACAGCCCGGGGACCGAACACCTGTACCGGAGTGTACCGGAGCACCGGGGGCTCGTTGGCAGGTAAGAGAAAGTTTGTTTTCTTTTATTTTGCAGCCCGGACGGCATAAAATGAGAAAAGTGTGCGCTGGAGTACTCCTTTAATGTAAGATTCAGGGAACATGTGAATTCGATAAGAACAAGCAAAGGATCCCCGAGATTAATTGAACATATAAAAAAAGAACATAATGGTAATGTGAGAGAAATGATGTTTCTGGGCCTCGAGAAAATCGAGTTCAAAAGAGGTATTGACAGGAGAAAAGATCTATTACAGCGAGAGGGTAAATGGATTATTAAAACGAAAGCACAAGGTAATTTCGGTCTAAATGACCGTTTAGACATGAGTGCTTTCATATAGTAAATCCTTCTTCTAACTTCTCGCTGTGTTAGACAAACTAGAATTACTGCTGTATTAGGAATTTTCTTTCCAGTATGTATGTGTTGTTCGTACCTGAATATGTAAGAGTTACATTTCCCAGGACTATGGTGAAGGCCTCCAGTGACGTACCTGACCAGCAGGTATTTTACCTGGTCAACGTCAATAGAGAGGCATGTTCTGGAGAAGCGCCGCGAAATAGCTATTACCATCATGGCTCCTGTTCAGTGCTGGTCCGATGCTGTTTAAAATCTGCCTGGCGTTCCCACTGCTGTTAACCATCCAATAAAGTTTGGACAAGAGAAAATTTGTGAGTGCCCCTTTACTCTTTCTTTCGCACTGGTTACAAAAGCCCTTCTAACTAGGACTTGCCAAAAGTGGACAATTATTTTGACCCCCTTTCTCATTAAAGTGATTTGTGGTGACTGCATTTTTATCTCCTTATCTTTCAAGAACCAAAACTTTTAGATTTTTCTATCCACAGAGCTGTGTGAACCCTTCTTTTTGTGAGATAAAAAATAAGTAAATAACTAAAAATTATATATATATATATATATATATATATATATATATATATAATGCAAATTAGAAAAAAGTGCAATTCTGCCAATTTGTGAGGGGGGTTAAAGGGTACCTCTCATCAAAAAAAACTTTTGATATATTATAGATTAATGTATGCAGAATAACTTTACAATTGAATGTTATAAAAAAAATATGCTTCTTTCTATTTCATTTTCCACTTTGAAGAAATGACCACTAGGGGTCTCCCTACCAGTCCTGGCAGCAAGCATTTCAGACTCATGCTGGAGTCCTAAACACTACGAGCTGCCAGTCTGCTTTGTTCACAAAGGAGAACACTCGGACCTGCCAGCCTGTTTGGCTGTGAACAAAGCAGGCTGGCAGCTCTGAGTGTTTAGGACTCCAGCATGAGTCAGAAATGCTTGCTGACAGGACTGATCGGGAAAAAATACAATGGAAAGAAGCATATTTTTCATTAACATGCTATTGGAAAGTTATTCAACATTCATTAATCTAAAATATATCAAAAGTTTATTTGATGAGAGGTACCCTTTGAGTTTTTTTCGATGTCTTACCGCTTAAAAAAAAAAAAAAAATTTTGCTTTGCATAGCCACATTCTTACCCTTATAATATTATGTCTATGGAGCTGTTTGAGGGCTCGTTTTTTTCTTTTTTTTTTTGGAGGGTGAGGTTTAGTTTTTATTGATGTCACTTGGGGTAGATTTGATATCCTTTTTTTTTTTGAGTTGAAGTGACCAAAAACATAAATTTTGGCCTTGGCTTTAGTTTTTTTTTGCCTCAGATAGCATTTTTCTAGGCTAAATAATGCAAAAGGATCGATTTTTGTTTTTCATTTGATAATTTCTCACACTAGTAATATACTGAAAATGTGACCTGCAGAAAATGTATCAAATACTCTGTGACCATTTAATAAATTTGGTGCTCCTACACATCACTAGCGCTAAAAAAAAAAAGGTGTTGAAAAATGCTTTACTTACACCTACAATGATAAATGCTTCACTTACACCTACAATGATAAATGCCGGCCCATTAGTTCACTAGGCCCAAGGTTCCCGTTAACTGTTTGGCAACCTGGGATAGCATTGCACAGGTGGTTAGGTGGGTTGGTGGCAGTCATAGGCCTGACTAAACTGCAACATACTTTTTAACTTGCTATTGACCATGACCATCAGGATGCTGAATGGCCAATATCAGAGGTATCGGAGGAATCTGAGTATCTACCCAATAGGCCATGCCACTGATACGTAATAATTAGTGTCACCACAACCAAAACGACTAACAAGTTCACATAATAGTGATACCATATTGTTCATGTAAAAAAAAAAAAAATAGTTAAGATTTACTGAACTTTTCCTATCAACCCTATCTAATTTTTATACATAAATCAATGATTTTTTTCATCCCAAACGGTATTAATGACAACAACTTATACCACAAAAAACAAGCACTCAAAAGATGTCAGACAAAAATAGATCATGGTTCTTGTCACAGAGCAGTGTGGATAAGTTAATACCATGCATTGTAATATAAGAGTAGGCATGCCATTACCTGTGACTGTTATATGCTTTGTCATTGTGTCCCGCCCATGCTTATTTTCAGCGGTGCAGCTATAATCTCCGGCATGGGCTTTCTGGGCAGCAAAGATAGTAATGCTGCTCTTATCAGGTGAGGGGATCACATTAGGTGTCAGAGGGTGCCAACTGTATGTTGGACGGGGTGCACCCTGAGCCACACAAGTCAAGGTCAAGTTGTCATTTTCCGACACGGTCGTTGAAGGCTTGACGTTAATATTTATTACTTTAGGCTTGACTGGAAATAAAACATAAACCATGGCATATTAGCAATGACAACAAATTGCCTAATGCCCAGATAACATATTTCTTTAGGGGCATAACTGGGTGGTGTCATCACTTGAAGTACCATGGTAGATTTAATTATACCTGCAAGTGTGATTTTCTGGCTCTGAGTGGCTATCCCATACTTATTCTGAGCAGTACAGGTGTAATTTCCTGCGTGTTCCATCGACATGTTCCATATAGTGATAGTGTCCGGATCCTTAGATGTTTCAACCATAGCTGATGGATGTTTCCAGCTCAAAGAGGGAGCAGGGATTCCAGTGGCAATACAGGTCATAGTTAAATTTTGACCTTTAAGCACCTCTGTGGATGGTTCCGTCTCTATGGCTAATATTTTAGGCTGAGCTTTAAAGAAAAAAAGAGAAAAACAAATATAGAAGGGTTAAAGGGGTATTCTGGGATTAAATTTTTTTGACTTTGCTACAGGGGCTGTAAAGTTAGTGTAGTTATAATATAGTGTCTGTACCTGTGTTTGATGGATGGTCTGGGAATTCTTATGTGATCTTTGCCCCAATGTTCATTTTTAGCAGCATACAAAATTAGTGTTGTCTCTGGCTTTTCCCAGGTTGCAGAGTGGCTTGAGACATTACATCACAAGTCAGGTGTTGAAAGGGAGCCTGTCTGTGCTTCAATGGGTGAAGTGACCAGTAGTTGGGAGGGGGATCATCCTCTACAGGGCTGGAGGGAATTGTAATTTCAATCACAGCACACATGGAAGAAAACTCAGCTGTGCTGCAATGGATGGGGTGACTGATGTGTGGAAGAGGGAAAAGTGACAAGGGATCCTGGGACTTGTAGTTGGAGGGAGGGAACTCCAACAGGAAATCACAACACAGCCATTTAGCCCCAAGACAAGCACGGATCCTTCCTAAGCATGTCAATTACTGTCTGGCAGGTAAGTACTAAAGTCACGTTATGTTGGATAACCCCTTTAAACAATATATCATAATATTGGAGGTTGTACACTGCTCCAAAAAATAAAGGGAACACTAAGATAACACATCCTAGATCTGAATGAAGAACTAATCTTATTAAATACTTTCGTCTTTACATAGTTGAATGTGCTGACAACAAAATCACACAAAAATTATCAATGGAAATCAAATTTATCAACCATGGAGGTCTAGATATGGAGTCACACTCAAAATCAAAGTGGAAAAACCACACTACAGGCTGATCAAACTTTATGTAATGTCCTTAAAACAAGTCCATGTTCCCGTATGACCTCCCTATAATGCCTGGGCATGCTCCTGATGAGGTGGCGGATGGTCTCCTGAGAAATGTCCTCCCAGACCTGGAATAAAGCATCCACCAACTCCTGGACAGTCTGTGGTGTAACGTGGCGTTGGTGGATGGAGTGAAACACTATGTCCCAGATGTGATCAATCGGATTCAGGTCTGGGGAACGGGCGGGCCAGTCCATAGCATCAATGCCTTCCTCTTGCAGGAACTGATGACACACTCCAGACACATGAGGTTTTGCATTGTCTTGCATTAGGAGGAACCCAGGGCCAAACGCACCAGCATATGGTCTTACAAGGGGTCTGAGGATCTCATCTTGGTACCTAATGGCAGTCAGGCTACCTCTGGAAAGCACATGGAGAGCTGTGCGGCCCACCAAAGAAATGCAACCCCACACCATTACTGACCCAACGTCAAACCAGTCATGCTGGAGGATGTTGCAGGCAGCAGAACATTTTCCACGGCGTCTCCAGACTCTGTCACTTCTGTCACATGTGCTCAGTGCGAACCTGTTTTCATCTGTGAAGAGCACAGGGTGCCAGTGGCGAATTTGCCAATCTTGGTGTTCTCTGGCAAATGCCAAATGTCCATCACGGTGTTGGGCTGTAAGCACAACCCCCACCTGTGGACATAAGGCCCTCATACCACCCTCATGGAGTCTGTTTCTGACCGTTTGAGTGGACACATGCACATTTGTGGCCTGCTGGAGGTCATTTTGCAGGGCTCTGGCAGTGTTCCTCCTTGCACAAAGGCAGAGGTAGCGGTCCTGCTGCTGGGATGTTGCTCTCCTACAGCCTCCCCCACATCTCCTGATGTACTGGCCTGTCTCCTGGTAGCGCCTCCATGTGCTGGACACTACAATGACAGACAAACCAAACCTTCTTGCCACAGCTCGCATTGATGTGCCATCCTGGATGAGCTGCACTACCTGAGCCACTTGTGTGCGCTGTAGACTCCATCTCATGCTACCACTAGAGTGAAATCACCGCCAGCATTCAAAAGTGACCAATACATCAGCCAGGAAGCATAGGAACTGAGAAGTGGTCTGTGGTCACCATCTGCAGAACGACTCCTTTATTGGGGGTGTCTTGCTAATTGCCTATCATTTCCACATGTTGTCTGTTCCATTTGCACAAAAACACGTGAAATTGATTGTCAATCAGTGTTGCTTCCTGAGTGGACAGTGTGATTTCACAGAAGTGTCATTGACTTGGAGTTACATTGTGTTGTTTAAGTGTTCCCTTTATTTTTTTCAGCATTGTATTATCAGAAGGGCCAAATGGGAAATTGCCAAGGGGCCTCTTTCCCCTACTAGTTTTCACCAACCAGACAGTACATTCAACAGGGTTGTCCAGGGTCATGAAAAGGTCTACACCACTCCTGTCCACGGGCAGTGTCTGCCATTAAAGTTCTTTCTGCTAACTTTAAAGGGGTATTCCAGATAAGTAATTTTTTGTTTTCATAGCTGGCCATGATGTAAAAATACATACCAGTCCTGGTCCCCTGCAATTCCTTTTCCATGGGCTCCTGGTACACTGATGTTCACTGCTTTTGCTTGCATCTAAGTCTGGGAGTTGGAGAAGGACCTGCCGACTCACTGGCCAAGACAGGACACTGCTGTGACCAGTGATGGTCGAGAGGGCAGGTTTTTCTATGACTACCCAACTTGGAAGCAGCCAAAATCAATAAGCAGCAGGACCAGAAGTCCAAGTTGGTTCTAGAGAGAGAGCCTGCCTCTGTCACCCTGGATCGCCATTTTTTTTTATGACAGCCAAGGACCTAATAAAGGCTTTTATGTCTTCCAGTTTGACCAATTGCATGTCCATGAGACAAGGGATAGATGACTACCAGCTCCACATGGATAAACAATGATGCCAAAAAAGGTTTTGCCCCCTCATTCGAGTGCATATCCCTGAACTGTTAACTAGTGAATACCTGCTAGCGTGAGCTCCTGCTGCAGACTGTGGCTCCCATGCATGTTGCTTGCTGTGCACCGGTACGTTCCCAAGTGACTACGGGACACCTTGTGGATTGTAACAGTTTTGTTGTTTGGAGAAAATTGAATGTCAGACGATGGGGTTTCCCAGGAGTAAGTTGGAGAAGGGTTACTGTCCGCCTCACAAGTAATTGTTACTGCGTCACCTTCATTGTGGAGAGTGGGATTCACTATTACAGCTACTACTTTAGGCTTGTCTGAAAAAAAAAAATTGATTTTGTAGATATTACAAGGGAACTGGATGAAGAACAATCGGATAGAGTGTTGGGAGAGGACACCTATGCTGAGCGTGTGGTCCCTTCTCATGCACCACTCATATGCCTCACACATAGCAGTCATGCTGCACACACACAACCCACAAATAGGATAAATGTGCCTAACACATAGGGCTCATGAGGTACACATGGTGGTTCCTACCCGTTCCTACCAACAGGGGCGGAATGACTAAACTCAGGGTCCCTGGACCAAAATAAGCAAGGGCCCCCTGCAATGCTTTGTCACTGGTCACACTTTTGCCCATATTCCACACAAATCCCTCCACCAGCCCTACACACATAAGTAAACACATTTTTACTCTATATATAAGAAACACTTTAAGGTAGGTAAAATAATTTTCCATGACCAATAATACCAGTGTAAAAGGAGTAAATATATACCACCACACAATAACTGGATAACCCCACCATACTGTACTGAATAAAATCACTATACACAGACCTGTATACTATACAGGATCTGTATACTATATAAGTAATTATATACAGGAACATATAGTGGTATATATCAGCTGTACACAGGATGTGTATACCATATAAGTGATTACAGTTACATCAAGGGACTCACAATTATGTCTTTTTCTGATTGGCGGCATCCTATTTCCTTTTCTTCTCCGTCCAGATCAGACCGCTATGTCCATCTCTTAACATCTGCAGGACAAACATGGTAGACTCTGCATTTTTCCAGTGCCCTCTCCTCCTCTATAGTCTACACAATCTTCCCATCTGTAGACCCACTAACTGTAATAATGCCCTAAAAGGGAAGGTAGGTAGGTAGCCAGGTAAATAGGTAACTGGGTAGGTAGATCAGGAAGCCAAATATTTAGGAAGGTTGCCTGCTGGATAGTTAGGCAGCCATGTATGAAGGCCAGGTATGTACATAGGTAGCCAGGGAGTTAGTCAAGTAGGTAGTCAGCCAGTGGCGGATACAGAGTCTAGTCTCGGGAGGGGCACTATCAGAGTATTTTGTGTTAGCAGACAGAAAATAAGGTATTGCGTACGGAAGTTACAGGTAGGTAATGTCCCCAGGAGGTAGTGGCCCCTAATAGATCTTGCCTCCAGGTAATTAATGTCCCCCAAGTAGGCAGTCATGCCCCCTGTAGGTAAATCCCCCAGATAGCTACCCACTGTATGAAAACTCCCGATGCAGGTAGTAAGTAGCCCTCCTATTAGTTTGGTAGTTTGTCCCCATATTAGCTAGGCAATAACATAGTAGATAGACCCTTACATTAGGTGTAGGAAGCAGAGTTCCCCCACAGTAGGTGTAGGCAGCAAAGTTCTCCCATAGTGGGTGTAGGCATCAGAGTTCCCCCATCGTGGTTGTAGGCAGCAGAAGAAACAAAAACGGAACTTATTCCAAGCGCCAGATCCCTTGAGATAGTCAGTCTAACAAAGTAGACCAATTTCCATAAAAGATAACATTTATGCCAAGCATAGATCAACGCGTTTCAGACCCAAAACGGGCCCTTCATCAGGACAGAATGTTATCCTCCATCCACCGCTATTAACATACAAACTATGACTGACTATCTCAAGGGATCTGGCGCTTGGAATAAGTTCCGTTTTTGTTTCTTCTGCTGCCTACACCAATACCGGACCAGACGCTGCCTGGGATCGGGGGAATCAAGCTGCAGGATCCCATTTTATGATATATGCGATATCAGATGTTGTGCTCTGAGCACAACACCACAGGGTGAGTGTTAATACCAGCATCTCCCTACCTGTGCCTAACGTACTTCACCAGGGGCGCTATTGTGTTCCTTTTTTTCTCTTTTTACCATCGTGGTTGTAGGCAGCAAAGTTCTCCAAAAGTGGGTGTAGGCAGCAGAGTTCCCCCACAATAGATGTAGGCAGCAGGGTCACCCCCACAGTAGGTGTAGGCAGCTGGGTCCCCCCACAGTGGGTGTAGGCAGCAAAGTTCCCCCCAGTAGGTATAGGCAGCAGAGTTTTTCCCCCTAGCCCCCCCCCAGTAGGTGCAGCCAGCAGAGTTTTCCCATTAGCCTCTCCCTTTCTAGTAGGTGTAGGCAGCAGAGTTAGAGTCCCCCCCAGTAGGTGTAGACAGCAGTGTTTTCCCCCCTCCCCCCCAGTAGGTGTAGGCCGCAGAGTTTTTCCCCCTCCCCCCCTTCCCAGGTGGAAAAGAAAAAAAAATGATGCTCACCTGATGTCCCACGCAGCAATCTTCTCTTCCGGAGCGCAACAGGGGTCCGAGTCTTCCTTCCTTACAGTGCAGGCACTCATAAGTGATGTCATTGCGCCTGCACTGCGTGCTGCGTGGTTGCGGAGGTCACGTCTCCTCTGTGTAGGCTGCAGATGCGCACAGAGGGGACGCCTTCTCCTGTATGTGTGTACTGCATGTACAGCAGAAGGCAGTGCTGTCTGCCTGGGGATCCGGGACAAGCGTTCTGGATCCTCAGTAACGGCGGCAGTGGCGGTCCCTTCACCCACGTCCGATCGGACCAGCCGGTGAGTCCGCCCCTACCTACCGTTCGCAAGCATTCTCTATTGTACTGTATAATCTCCATTTCTGACTTTTTGCCTGTTTGCCTACCATCTGCTGATTTGAACCTGACCCTGACTTTCCGGTTTCACGCTTTGATTTTGTACCTCCTATCTATCTGTCTATTCATTTATCCATCTCATATCTATCTTGACAAAGTTTACAAGATGAGATCAAAACTTCACTCATTTGTGCGATTGAATAAACAGCCACCATTTAATCACAACTGGAGTGCTGCCACGCATTTGTTTGATACATTAGTGGGGGCCCAGGACCAGAGCCCGACCACAGCCTGCACCCGTACGCCGATTAGTTTACTGGCTTCTCTCCTGGATTTTTATCTCATATCTCATATCTATTTATCTATCTCATATCTATCAATTTATCTACACAAAGTCCAGGGTGAGCAGCACCTCAGTATAGAAAAGTCAGTCCGGTGCAGGCAACAATAAAGGCCCAGGTCCGGGGCCCACAGTAATCCACAAGAAAATATGGTTGCAGCACACAGAAGTAGTGACTCAAGGTGGCTTTATTCCAATTTGCTACGTTTCAGCCGCCCATGTAGCCTTTCTCAAGCATAAGTGAACAGTGATCAAAAGGTAGTAGATGTGTAACATCAATTACAAAATCAATTATACATAATTAGTCGTAAAACATCCATAATATAATATATAAAGAAGTAAAGTGCATATCATATAAGGTATGATCTGTATATGTAAACAATAGCCGTCATACATAAAGTGCAAATATGTACAGTACATTATAAAATACATAAAATACATTAATTAGGTGGAAGTCCAACATGTGCAAGGTGATTAATTAATACATACAAGAGGGAGGGGTCAAACGAATTCAATAGCACTCACCCAGTATTATCATAAAGCAGCATGTATACTCTGGCGTCCTCGCATTGCACACGCGTGAAACCGCGCGGCACAAATACATTGTGACGGATCCCAGAGTCACCCTACCTACTTGGATGGACTTTAGGACATCACTATTTGTACCCCTCAGTTGATGTTGTCCAGTGACATAAAGCTCAGAGATAAAATACTTTTATTTACTGTTTTCATACACTTTCTGTGCACAATACACCTTTTTGCACACTGTCCACCTCCTTTACACAATACACCTTTTGCACATGGTTCCCCTTTTGTACAATACACTTATTCTACACATGCTTCTCCTTTTTGCACACAGTCCAACTTCTGCACACCTCCACCTTTTGCACTCAAGGCACTGTATAGGGAGAGCTAATCAACTTTATTGGATTATATCCCAGACTGACTGTCACCTGTATTGTCTTTACTGACCCTTCCCCCTGTGATGTCCTTCCTATAAAAGAAGACACTTGTTCCACAATAAAGAGTTCTGATTTTATACCTGAAGACTGGTGTTGCCTGGTTCTTTGGGTACAAGGATGCAATAATCTCTAGTTCTGCCTGGGGATATTGCCTGTGATATGCTGGGGCTTGTCATTCGGAAGGAGAAGTCACTTTTGGCGGAGTCAGTCCGTCACATACATCATCACCAGCATCGCGTCACATACAGGACGCGTAATGAACACGTACTTCCGGTATCCCAAGTAGGCCAATGAGAGGGCGCCACATGCAGGTCACGTGGACACACAAGAGGCATAGAGTCTATGAGCATGCGTGTATGGTCAAAACAGACCAACGGCGCCGTCTTAAAGATGGGCAATCGTAAGGGCAAGATATAAGTAAAGAGTAATAACATATAAAAGACCATGCTAGATGTGCGGTCCCGGGTCCCTATTATATGAACAGCTATGACCATAGATTGTTTTGTGGTCTTTTATATGTTATTACTCTTTACTTATATCGTGCCCTTACGATTGCCCATCTTTAAGATGGTGCCGTTGGTCTGTTTTGACCATACACTCATGCTCATAGACTCAATGCCTCTTGTGTGTCCACGTGGCCATTGTATGGTAAAATTATCGTATGTCGGGGCCATCGTAGGTCGGGGGGGGGGGGGGTCACTGTAAATGGAGTTACTTGAAATATACTGACGTCAATTCCCGCATGTTCCCATTTCTACAATAACAAAAGGCAGATAATGAGAAAGTTCAAAAAGAATCAAAAGGTTACGGACAAATCTCACGATAAATGAGACCAGGTGGCCGCTATCGTCTAACAAAGCCAATATATATATATATATATATATATATATATATATATATATATAGGGAAGAGTAGGCTACATACTGGTACTTGATAAAATTCAGGCACTCACGATTAGATGAATCTTTCTTTTTCCGTTTATTCAAGATGTTCCGTAGTCAGGGTATGATGCAACGTTTCAGGGGACCGCCCCCTTACTCATGCGTGTAGTAAGGGGGCGGTCCCCCTCATGACGCATGAGTAAGAGGGTGGTCCCCGAAATGTCACATCAGACCCTGATGGCTCCCAACTAGTAGGTCAAGATCTCTGCTAGCATGGATGTTTGCCTATATACCATCTACAAGCTGTATGGAAAGAAACTACTGAACATCTTGAATAAACAGAAAAAGAAAGATTCATCTAATCGTGAGTGCCTGAATTTGATCAAGTACCAGTATGTGGCCCACTCTTTCCTATATAAATAGTCTATCGTGGAGTTGGTGAATATCCACACCTGGGCTGGAATAATTGTCTACACAAAAACTCTTTTTCTATTTGGAGAAAGCCAAAATATATGACTGTTGTTGACATACTGGTGGAGGTCACACGTCTCATTATATCTGTGTGGTCACTGGTAATTTTCCTGTAGATGGGTACTGCATAGCGCCATCTGCAGGGGAATTTGCACAGTGCTGTCAAGGTGGGGGTCTTCCTCTGTCCTGGGGAGGCCATTTATTCCCATTGGTTAAGAAGTCCGTACCACGGGGTTACTTGATTGACAGCAAGAGATCATAAAAGCACCTTGGTACAGGAAGTAAGGGCGGTTGATGGGAACAGAGGACACCAGAAGATGGCATGAGGTAATAAGCCATCTCCACCTGCTCCAATGGGGGGCGCATGCCAAGATGAGGGCCCTGAGAGACCCAGGTGGTGCTTTGTGTCATGGATAGATACTCGGTATCCATATCATAGTTTTATGTCTTTTCCTCTCTTCTTTGTTTCTATATACAAAAGCTACTTTGTGACATGCAATTGGTAACAACATGTGAACTTCTTAGATGGTAAGAATCAGAGTTAAGACGTGAATGTCATTATGACAATTGAGATAGCGAATAGATATATTAAATCTCTATTTAGAGATAGTAGTATGTTTAGTATATAGCAATCATCCAACTTTCATCTGCAGAGTAAGGGTGCATGGCCTATGCATGTCAATGCATCAACATTAAGCATAGTTGCCGATCCTTCGCTACTTTACTTGTCATAAATAAAAATATATCCACGGAATTCCTGTAAAATTTACTACTGTTATATATATATATATATATATATATATATATATATATATATATATATATGTATACACACACAGTCATGGCTGTAAATGTTGGCACCCCTGAAATTTTTCAAGAAAATGAAATATTTCTCACAGAAAAGGTTTGTAGTAACACATGTTTTGCTATTCACATGTTTATTCCCTTTGTGTTTTGGAACTAAACCATAAAAGGGAGGAAAAAAGCAAATTGGACATAATGTCACACCAAACTCCAAAAATGGGCTGGACAAAATTATTGCCACCTTTAACTTGGTTGCACACCCTTTGGAATAAATAACTGAAATCAGTCGCTTCCTATAATCATCAATAAGCTTCTTACACCTCTCAGTCGGAATGTTGGACCACTCTTCCTTTACAAACTGCTCCAGGTAGCCCTTATTGGAAGGCGTCTTTTCCCAACAGCAATTTTAAGATCTCTGCACAGGTGTTCGATGGGATTTAGATCTGGACTCATTGCTGGCCACTTCAGAACTCTCCAGTGCTTTGTTGCCATCCATTTCTGGGTGCTTTTTGACGTATGTTTGGGGTCATTGTCCTACTGGAAGACCCAAGATCTCGGACGCAAACCCAGCTTTCTGACACTGGGCTGTACAGTGCGACCCAAAATCCGTTGGTAATCCTCAGATTTCATGATGCCTTGTACACATTCAAGGCACCCAGTGCAAAACAACCCCAAAACATCATTGAACCTCCACCATATTTCACTGTAGGTATTGTGTTCTTTTCTTTGTAGGTCTCATTCCATTTTCAGTAAACAGTAGAATGATGTGCTTTATCAAAAAGCTCTATCTTGGTTTCATCTGTCCACAAGACATTTTCCCAGAAGGATTTTGGCTTATTCAAGTTCATTTTGGCAAAATGTAGTCTTGCTTTTTTAAGTCTGTGTGTCAGCAGTGGGGTCCTCCTGGGTCTCCTGCCATAGCGTTTAATTTCCTTTAAATGTCAACGCATAGTTCGCACTGACACTGATGCTCTCTGAGCCTGCAGGACTGCTTGAATATCTTTGGAACTTGTTTGGGGCTGCTTATCCACCATCCGGACTATCCTGCATTGACACCTTTCATCAATTTTTCTCTTCCGTCCATGCCCAGGGAGATTAGCAACAGTGCCATGGGTTGCAAACTTCTTGATAATGTTGCGCACTGTGCACAAAGGCAAATCTAGATCCCTGGAGATGGACTTGTAACCTTGAGATTGTTGATATTTTTAGACAATTTTGGTTCTCAAGTCCTCAGACAGTTCTCTTCTCCTCTTTCTGTTGTCCATGCTTAGTGTGGCACACACAGACACACAATGCAGTTGGATGCCCATTCTGTAGTCATGTGTGTTATTTCATGATATAGCAAAACATACCGCCATAGTGTAAATCAATGAACTTTTTTAATATTCTGGGTAAATAGTCAGGCCCAGAGATATGAATTGCATTATAGATATTTTAGCAATTCATAAGATCACATATATTAACCCCTTAAGGACCAAGGACGTACCGGTACGTCCTTGGTCTTGCTCCTGTGATACAACGCGGGGTTACATGGTAACCCCGCATCATATCACGGCGGGCCCAGCGTCATAGCCGTGCGCTATTAACCCTTTAGCCGCGCGCTCAGAGCTGAGCCACGCGGCTAAAAGTGAAAGTAAAAACTGCCGGTTAGCTCAGTGGGCTGTTCGGGATAGCCGCGGCGAAATCGCGGCATCCCGAACAGCTTACAGGACAGCGGGAGGGTCCCTACCTGCCTCCTCGCTGTCCGATCGCCAAATGACTGCTCAGTGCCTGAGATCCAGGCATGAGCAGTCAAGCGACAGAATCATCGATTACTGGTTTCCTATGAGAAACCAGTGATCAATGATAAAGATCAGTGTGTGCAGTGTTATAGGTCCCTATGGGATAACAATGATCAGTGTGTGCAGTGTTATAGGTCCCTATGGGAGCTATAACACTGCAAAAAGAAAGTGAAAAAAAAAGTGAATAAAGATCATTTAACCCCTCCCCTATTAAAAGTTTGAATTACCCCCCTTTTCTCCTAAAAAAAAAAAAAAACCACTGTGTAAATAAAAATAAACATATGTGGTATCACCGCGTGCGTAAATGTCCGAATTATAAAAATATATCGTTAATTAAACCGCTCGGTCAATGGCGTACGTGCAAAAAAATTCCAAAGTCCAAAATAGTGCATTTTTGGTCACTTTTTATATCATTTAAAAATGAATAAAAAGCGATCAATAAGTCCTATCAATGCAAAAATGGTACCGTTAAAAACTTCAGATCACGGCACAAAAAATGAGCCCTCATACCGCCCCATACACGGAAAAATAAAAAAGTTATAGGGGTCAGAAGATGACAATTTTAAACGTATTAATTTTCCTGCATGTAGTTATGATTTTTTCCAGAAGTACAACAAAATCAAACCTATATAAGTAGGGCATCATTTTAATCGTATGGACCTACAGAATAAATATAAGGTGTCATTTTTCCAAAAAATGTACTACGTAGAATCGGAAGCCCCCAAAACTTACAAAACAGCGGTTTTTTTTTCAATTTTGTCGCACAATGATTTTTTTTCTGTTCCACCGTAGATTTTTGGGCAAAATGACTGACATCATTACAAAGTAGAATTGGTGGCGCAAAAAATAAGCCATCATATGGATTTTTAGGTGCAAAATTTAAAGAGTTATGATTTTTTAAAGGCAAGGAGCAAAAAACGAAAATGCAAAAACGGAAAACCCCCCGGTCCTTAAGGGGTTAAATTACTGGTGACTGTAGGTCATGATTAGTATTGGGCGCGAATATTTGCATTTCAAATTTTTATTGCGAATATCACAAATTCACAAATATATTCGCTCTATATTCGAAATTACGAATGTTCACTTTTTCCCGCATATGCGCATATTCCTTCTTTTCTCTTGTGGGCCAATTAGAATGATGCAAATACACTTTTCAGAGGTTAACATCCCTAGCAACCAATAGTAAAGTTGCCCACCCCATCACTGTTTTCTTCCTCGAATACACGAAATTTGTGAATATAGGATGAATATTCGTCTATATTTTCGCTAAATATCGCAAATTCGAATATGGGCAATGCCGCTCATCACTAGTCATGATGTCACAATGATGTAATGACCGCCCGCCATAGCAGGATAGACACAACATTCATAAGGGGGTCATTCTGTGGGGGGAACTAATCCTATATTTAGGGAGTTGCCCATAGGGATGGTTGGTCCTACCGAGATCAGAAAATCTATCTATCTCATATCTATCTATCTATCTATCTATCTATCTCATTGTCACGATGCCGGCTGGCAGGTAGTGGATCCTCTGTGCCAGAGAGGGATTGGCGTGGACCGTGCTAGTGGACCGGTTCTAAGCCACTACTGGTTTTCACCAGAGCCCGCCGCAAAGCGGGATGGTCTTGCTGCGGCGGTAGTGACCAGGTCGTATCCACTAGCAACGGCTCACCTCTCTGGCTGCTGAAGATAGGCGCGGTACAAGGGAGTAGGCAAAAGCAAGGTCGGACGTAGCAGAAGGTCGGGGCAGGCAGCAAGGATCGTAGTCAGGGGCAACGGCAGAAGGTCTGGAAACACAGGCAAGGAACACACAAGGAACGCTTTCACTGGCACTAAGGCAACAAGATCCGGCAAGGGAGTGCAGGGGAAGTGAGGTGATATAGGGAAGTGCACAGGTGAACACACTAATTGGAACCACTGCGCCAATCAGCGGCACAGTGGCCCTTTAAATCGCAGAGACCCGGCGCGCGCGCGCCCTAGGGAGCGGGGCCGCGCGCGCCGGGACAGAACAGACGGAGAGCGAGTCAGGTAGGGGAGCCGGGGTGCGCATCGCGAGCGGGCGCTACCCGCATCGCGAATCGCATCCCGGCTGGCAGCGGAATCGCAGCGCCCCGGGTCAGAGGACGTGACCGGAGCGCTGCCGCGGGGAGAGTGAAGCGAGCGCTCCGGGGAGGAGCGGGGACCCGGAGCGCTCGGCGTAACAGTACCCCCCCCCTTGGGTCTCCCCCTCTTCTTAGAGCCTGAGAACCTGAGGAGCAGACTTTTGTCTAGGATGTTGTCCTCAGGTTCCCAGGATCTCTCTTCAGGACCACAACCCTCCCAGTCCACTAAAAAAAAATTTTTCCCTCTGACCTTTTTGGCAGCTAAAATTTCTTTGACCGAGAAGATGTCCGAGGAGCCGGAAACAGGAGTGGGAGGAACAGATTTGGGAGAAAAACGGTTGAGGATGAGTGGTTTGAGAAGAGAGACGTGAAAGGCATTAGGGATACGAAGAGAGGGAGGAAGAAGAAGTTTATAAGAGACAGGATTAATTTGACACAAAATTTTGAAAGGACCAAGATAGCGTGGTCCCAACTTGTAGCTAGGGACACGGAAGCGGACATATTTAGCGGAGAGCCATACCTTGTCTCCAGGGGAAAAAACGGGGGGAGCTCTTCTTTTCTTATCCGCGAACTTCTTCATGCGTGATGAAGCCTGTAAGAGAGAATTTTGGGTCTCTCTCCATATGATGGAAAGGTCACGAGAAATTTCATCCACAGCGGGCAGACCAGAGGGCAAAGGAGTAGGGAGGGGGGGAAGAGGGTGACGGCCGTACACCACAAAAAATGGGGATTTGGAGGAAGACTCAGAGACCCTGAAGTTATACGAGAATTCGGCCCATGGGAGGAGATCTGCCCAGTCATCCTGGCGGGAGGAAACAAAATGTCGCAAATAATCACCCAAGATCTGGTTAATCCTTTCTACTTGTCCATTGGACTGGGGATGATATGCAGAAGAAAAATTTAATTTAATCTTGAGTTGTTTACAGAGAGCCCTCCAGAATTTAGACACGAATTGGACGCCTCTATCCGAGACAATCTGCGTAGGCAACCCGTGAAGACGAAAAATGTGTACAAAAAATTGTTTAGCCAACTGAGGCGCAGAAGGAAGACCAGGAAGAGGGATGAAATGTGCCATTTTGGAGAATCGATCAACGACCACCCAAATAACAGTGTTGCCACGGGAAGGGGGTAAATCAGTAATAAAATCCATACCAATCAGAGACCAAGGCTGTTCGGGGACAGGCAGAGGATGAAGAAAACCAGCGGGCTTCTGGCGAGGAGTCTTATCCCGGGCACAGATAGTGCAGGCTCGCACAAAGTCCGCAACATCCGTCTCCAGAGTCGGCCACCAATAGAAGCGGGAGATGAGTTGCACAGATTTCTTGATACCCGCATGACCTGCGAGATGGGAGGAGTGACCCCATTTGAGGATTCCGAGGCGTTGGCGAGGAGAAACAAAGGTCTTTCCTGGAGGAGTCTGCCTGATGGAGGCAGGAGAAGTGGAGATCAGGCAGTCAGGTGGAATGATGTGTTGCGGAGAGAGTTCAACTTCTGAGGCATCCGAGGAACGAGAGAGAGCATCGGCCCTAATGTTCTTATCGGCAGGACGAAAGTGAATCTCAAAATTAAATCGGGCAAAGAACAGAGACCACCGGGCCTGGCGAGGATTCAGCCGTTGGGCAGACTGGAGGTAGGAGAGGTTCTTGTGGTCGGTGTAGATAATAACAGGAGAACTTGATCCCTCCAGCAGATGCCTCCATTCCTCAAGTGCTAATTAATGGCTAGAAGCTCTCGATCCCCGATGGAGTAGTTCCTCTCCGCTGGAGAGAAGGTCCTAGAGAAAAAACCACAAGTGACAGCATGCCCGGAAGAATTTTTTTGTAGAAGAACAGCTCCAGCTCCCACTGAGGAGGCATCAACCTCCAATAGGAAGGGTTTGGAAGGGTCAGGTCTGGAGAGGACGGGAGCCGAAGAAAAGGCAGACTTGAGTCGTTTAAAGGCGTCTTCTGCTTGAGGAGGCCAGGACTTGGGATCAGCATTTTTTTTGGTTAAAGCCACGATAGGAGCCACAATGGTAGAAAAATGTGGAATAAATTGCCTGTAATAATTGGCGAACCCCAAAAAGCGTTGGATAGCACGGAGTCCGGAGGGGCGTGGCCAATCTAAGACGGCAGAGAGTTTGTCTGGATCCATCTGTAGTCCCTGGCCAGAGACCAAATATCCTAGAAAAGGAAGAGATTGGCATTCAAACAGACATTTCTCAATTTTGGCATAGAGTTGGTTGTCACGAAGTCTCTGAAGAACCATACGGACATGCTGGCGGTGTTCTTCTAGATTGGCAGAAAAAATTAGGATATCGTCCAGATATACAACAACACAGGAGTATAACAGATCACGAAAAATTTCATTGACAAAGTCTTGGAAGACGGCAGGGGCGTTGCACAGTCCAAAGGGCATGACCAGATACTCAAAGTGTCCATCTCTGGTGTTAAATGCCGTTTTCCACTCGTCCCCCTCTCTGATGCGGATGAGGTTATAGGCGCCTCTTAAGTCCAATTTAGTGAAGATGTGGGCACCTTGGAGGCGATCAAAGAGTTCAGAGATGAGGGGTAAGGGGTAGCGGTTCTTAACCGTGATTTTATTAAGACCGCGGTAGTCAATGCAAGGACGTAGGGAGCCATCTTTTTTGGACACAAAGAAAAATCCGGCTCCGGCAGGAGAGGAGGATTTACGGATAAAGCCCTTTTTTAGATTCTCCTGGACGTATTCGGACATGGCAAGAGTCTCTGGGGCAGAGAGAGGATAAATTCTGCCCCGGGGTGGAGTAGTGCCCGGGAGGAGGTCGATAGGGCAATCATAAGGCCTGTGAGGAGGTAGAGTCTCAGCTTGTTTTTTGCAGAAAACATCCGCGAAGTCCATATAGGCCTTAGGGAGACCGGTTACTGGAGGAACCACAGAGTTACGGCAAGGGTTACTGGGAACCGGTTTTAGACAGTTCTTGGAACAAGAGGACCCCCAACTCTTGATCTCCCCAGTGGACCAATCCAGGGTAGGGGAATGAAGTTGAAGCCAGGGAAGTCCAAGGAGAATTTCCGAGGTGCAATTGGGGAGGACCAAAAGTTCAATCCTCTCATGATGAGATCCGATGCTCATAAGAAGGGGCTCCGTGCGGAAACGTATGGTACAGTCCAATCTTTCATTATTTACACAATTGATGTAGAGGGGTCTGGCGAGACTGGTCACCGGGATGTTGAACCTGTTGACGAGAGAGGCCAAAATAAAATTTCCTGCAGATCCAGAGTCCAAGAAGGCCACTGTAGAGAAGGAGAAGGCAGAGGCAGACATCCGCACAGGCACAGTAAGACGTGGAGAAGCAGAGTAGACATCAAGGACTGTCTCACCTTTGTGCGGAGTCAGCGTACGTCTTTCCAGGCGGGGAGGACGGATAGGACAATCTCTCAGGAAGTGTTCGGTACTAGCACAGTACAGGCAGAGGTTCTCCATACGGCGTCGTGTCCTCTCTTGAGGTGTCAGGCGAGACCGGTCGACCTGCATAGCCTCCACGGCGGGAGGCACAGGAACAGATTGCAGGGGACCAGAGGAGAGAGGAGCCGAGGAGGAGAAACGCCTCGTGCGAACAGAGTCCATATCTTGGCGGAGTTCCTGACGCCTTTCGGAAAAACGCATGTCAATGCGAGTGGCTAGGTGAATAAGTTCATGTAGATTAGCAGGAATTTCTCGTGCGGCCAGAACATCTTTAATGTTGCTGGATAGGCCTTTTTTGAAGGTCGCGCAGAGGGCCTCATTATTCCAGGACAATTCTGAAGCAAGAGTACGGAATTGTACGGCATACTCGCCAACGGAAGAATTACCCTGGACCAGGTTCAACAGGGCAGTCTCAGCAGAAGAGGCTCGGGCAGGTTCCTCAAAGACACTTCGGATTTCCGAGAAGAAGGAGTGTACAGAGGCAGTGACGGGGTCATTGCGGTCCCAGAGCGGTGTGGCCCATGACAGGGCTTTTCCGGACAGAAGGCTGACTACGAAAGCCACCTTAGACCTTTCAGTGGGAAACAGGTCCGACATCATCTCCAGATGCAGGGAACATTGGGAAAGAAAGCCACGGCAAAACTTAGAGTCCCCATCAAATTTATCCGGCAAGGATAAGCGTATCCCAGGAGCGGCCACTCGCTGCGGAGGAGGTGCAGGAGCTGGCGGAGGAGATGACTGCTGAAGCTAGGCGCGGTACAAGGGAGTAGGCAAAAGCAAGGTCGGACGTAGCAGAAGGTCGGGGCAGGCAGCAAGGATCGTAGTCAGGGGCAACGGCAGAAGGTCTGGAAACACAGGCAAGGAACACACAAGGAACGCTTTCACTGGCACTAAGGCAACAAGATCCGGCAAGGGAGTGCAGGGGAAGTGAGGTGATATAGGGAAGTGCACAGGTGAACACACTAATTGGAACCACTGCGCCAATCAGCGGCGCAGTGGCCCTTTAAATCGCAGAGACCCGGCGCGCGCGCGCCCTAGGGAGCGGGGCCGCGCGCGCCGGGACAGAACAGACGGAGAGCGAGTCAGGTAGGGGAGCCGGGGTGCGCATCGCGAGCGGGCGCTACCCGCATCGCGAATCGCATCCCGGCTGGCAGCGGAATCGCAGCGCCCCGGGTCAGAGGACGTGACCGGAGCGCTGCCGCGGGGAGAGTGAAGCGAGCGCTCCGGGGAGGAGCGGGGACCCGGAGCGCTCGGCGTAACACTCATATCTATATATCTATCTATCTATCTATCTCATATCTATCTCATATCTATCTATCTATCTATCTCATATCTATCTATCTATCTATCTCATATATATCTATTTCTCTATCTATCTCATATCTATCTATCTATATCATATCTATCAATCTATCTATCTCATATCTATCTATCTATCTATCGATCTATCTCATAGCTATCTATCTCATATCTATCTATCTCATATCTATCTATCTATCTCATATCTATCTATCTATCTATCTATCTATCTCATATCTATCTATCTATCTATCTATCTATCTATCTCATATCTATCTATCTATCTATCTCATATCTATCTATCTCATATCTATCTATCTATCTCATATCTATCTATCTCATATCTATCTCATATCTATCTATCTCTCTATCTCATATCTATCTATCTCATATCTATCTATCTCATATCTATCTCATATCTATCTCATATCTATCTATCTCACATCTATCTATCTCATATCAATCTATCTCATATCTATCTATCTATCTCATAGCTATATATCTCATCTCATATCTATCTATCTCATATCTATCTATCTATTTATCTATATCAAGGAAGAAAGCCGCACTCCTAATATTGTGAGCGGGTGCCTCCAAGCCAGGGTACCGGTCCAGGATCCTATACAGATAGTCTAAGGAAAAGGCAGTGGCACTCCAAAATGGTGTAAAAGGTGAAGTTATTTATTCATCTCAAATGTGCAGCAGCGACGTTTCGGTGGTCTCACATCATCTATCTATCTCATATGTCTATATTTCAGATCTATCTATTAAATTAAGTCAAGTAAAAAAATGTTCTTGATTAATAATATCCTAATTTTTTGTATAGAGAGGAGCCTCTCCATGGATCCTTGTTATGTTCTCTCTTTTATGATTGACTGTCATTACATTTAGAGATGAGCGGCATTGGCCATATTCAAATTTGTGATATTTCGCAAATATATAGCCGAATATTTGTACTATATTCGCGAATTTCGTATATTAGTTATGTTCACATATTTGCGTATTCGAGGAAGAAAACAGTGAGGGGGCGGGAAACTTTACTATTGGTTGCTGGGGATCTTGTTGATAACCTCTGACAAGTGTATTTGTATCATTCTAATAGGCCCACAAGTGAAAAGAAGGAATATGCGCATATGCGGGAAAAAGTGAATATTCATAATTTCAAATATATAGCAAATATATTCTCAAAATTCGTGAATTCGCAAATTTGCAATATTCGCAATAAAAATTTGAAATGCGAATATTCACGCCCAACACTAATTACATTGACCAACTTACTCATGACACATTTCACAGTGTAGAGAACCACATTTTACCCTATATCTCTTGTCTTCAAAAAAAAGAAGAAAATTCTTCAGAGTGGACAAGTTTATCTTCTGTTTCCTTTTAGCATTAAAGGAGTATTCCAGGATTTTTTATTTATTTGACTATGCCACAGGGGCTGTATAGTTAGTGTAGTTCATAATATAGTGTCTGTACTTGTGTGTGACGGTTTTCTCACAATTCTTCTGGGATTTTCAGCCCACTATTTATTTTTAACAGCATACAAAATGACTGTTGTCTCAGATTTTTCCCAGCTTGCAATGCGGTCGGGACCTGACTCACTAGTCAGCTGATGACAGGGAGCCTGTCTGCTTCAATGGGTGGAGGGGTCAATCTGTAACTAATGCAACAGCTGTAAGCACCCTGATTGAAAACCACAGGTCTGCAGCTCATTTATGTTTCAATGGGTGGGGTGGCTGATGTGTGGGAGGGAGGAAAATGGAATTGTGGGATTTGTAGTGAAAAAAAGAAAAGTCAAACAGGAAATACCAGTTCACAAAAAGCTAGCCACAGTGTTATGGTAATCTCACAACATAGCGATTTAGCCCCAAGACAAGTGCAGATCCTTCCTAAGCAAATCCATTTCTGTCTGCCAGGTACATACTAAAATCACCTTATGGTGGAGAACCCCATTCATTTTTAGCTTTATGGGGAGGAAAACTCCATAGACAATTCCTGAGTTCACCGATAGAGTTGCCCATTCCCCTATATATGGATACTTACACTGTACGGACACTTCTACTCGCTTGGATACTTCATCAAAGTTTCTTGCGATACAGGAAAAATTGCCGGTCATATTTCTCGATGTTGTGAATTTTTCTCCTACTGGGTATATTAAGTTGTCTTTCCGACAAGTAACGTTGGGTTGTGGGTATCCATCTGACAAACACTGGAAACTGTTTTCTTCTCCCTCTTTCCAAACCAGTTTATCAGGGCAGACTGTAATAGTAGGTTCCCCTGGAAGAAAGCGAGAACATGTCAAAACAATTATTATCAGAAGGAACCGTATTACCCAGAATTCCACCATACTTAGAATGTTGTCCTACAGTCACATTACCCAGAATTCTATTATATACACAATACTAGCCCATAGCCTCATTACCCAAAATTCCTTAATGCAATCCCAGGGTTGTCAACCTAGGAGAGTCCTTCACAAGGTGATACCCAAACAGTGTATGGAATTGCAAAAATGGGAGTGGTCTTGTTTAGGGGAATGGCTTATGTAAAATAAAAAAGGTAAATATATTTAGGCACCTTATATTAAAGGGGTATTCTGGGATTCATTTTTTATTTTCATTTTTTTAAATAATGATAGCCTTATTTTAAGAAAAAGACATTCTTACCCATCCTGCTGCCCCGTAAGTCTTCATTCAACTGCTTCCAGTTCTCCACAGCTCATCTCTTCTGGCTGAATCAGAGATGGCGTGTTGGAGCAGAACCTGCCTGCTCAACCAATCACTGGCCTTGGAGTTGTCCTGCCTCAACCAGTGATTGCATCGGGAACTACGGAGAAACTGGGTGGGTGGGTATGGGGTCTTTTTCCTTTTCACAACAAGGCCATCATTATATAAACACCAGAATACCCCTTCAATATTTTGATATTGAAACCCATTATAATGATATTATAATCCAGACCAGTCCCCTATATTGACCATACCCCAGACCGGTCCCCTATATTGACCATACCCCAGACCGGTCCCCTATATTGACCATACCCCAGACCAATCCCCTATATTGATCATACCCCAGACCAATCCCCTATATTGATCATACCCCAGACCAATCCCCTATATTGATCATACCCCAGACCAATCCCCTATATTGATCATACACCAGACCAGTCCCCTATATTGATCTTAGCCCAAACCAGTACCCTATATTGATCATACCCCAGACCAGCCTCCTATATCGATCATATCCCAGACCAATCCCCTGTATTGATCATACCCAAGTCCCAGACCAGTCCTCTATATTGATCATACCCCAGACCAATCCCCTATATTGATTATTCCCCAGACCAATCCCCTATATTGATCATACCCCAGACCAATTCCCTATACTGATCATACCCCAGACCAATCCCCTATACTGATCATACCCCAGACCAATCCCCTATACTGATCATACCCCAGACAATCCCCTATATTGATCATACCCCAGACTAATCCCCTATATTGATCATACCCCAGACCAATCCCCTATATTGATCATACCCCAGACCAATTCCCTATATTGACCATACCCCAGACCAATCCCCTATATTGATAATACCCCAGACCAGTCCCCTATATTAATCAATCATACCCCAGACGAGTCTCCTATATTGATCATACCCCAGACTAATCCCCTATATTGACCATACCTCAGACCAGTCCCCTATATTGATCATACCCCTGACCAGTCCCTTATGTTGATCATACCCCAGACCAGTACCCTATATTGAGCATACCCCAAACCAGTCTTCTATATTGATCATACCCCAGACCAGTCCCCCTATATTGACAATGCGCCAGACCAGTCCACTATATTGATCGTAGACCAAACCAGTACCCTATATTGATCATACCCCAGACCAGCCTCCTCTATTGATCATACCCCAGACCAGTCCCCTATATTAATCATTCCCCAGACCAGTCCCCTATATTGACCATACCCCAGACCAGTCCTCTATATTGACCATACCCCAGACCAGTCCTCTATATTAATCATTCCCCAGACCAGTCCTCTATATTGACCATACCCCAGACCAGTACCCTATATTGACCATAGCCCAGACCAGTCCCCTATATTGATCATACCCCAGTCATATGGATTTCATACACCCCACACTCCCCCTACAAGAGCTCCAGTTGTGACAACCCTCTTTACTCTGTGAATGGAGTTATAGTCAAAACTAGTAAAAAATCCATTCTAAGTTGACCATGAAGAGATAAATCAGATTAATGGGTGGCCCATAGACTTGCCAATGGGCCACCCATTAATTTGTCCATTATATGTTTCTACACATCCAAGATGCTCGGGCAGGATTTTTCAGCCACCCATACTTACTTTGTAAATACATCTTCTCTGGCTTACTCTGGATTTTGAAATGAGCCTCACATGTGAACTCCATCTTGTCCATGTCCTTGGTGATCTCCACTGTACACACTTTTCTGGTATCATACCTGTTTTGGGAACAGTCTGCTGGTGTCTCCTTACAATGTGTTAATGTTGCATTGCCTTTTATCTCCAAGGTGACGTCCAGGCAGGCCGTGTTTTGCAATGTGCATGTGATATCTGTGTCTTCATCCTCGTAGATTTTATCCTGAAAATGTAGTTTGGGAACAGGAATACCTGGAATAAGAGAGAGAGAGAGATCACTTACAATAAAGTGTTAAAAAAAAATCTCAGATCATACTGTTACATACATGGTTTATTAGGTTATAGTCACATCTAAATGACATTAAGTTTCGGTATTTGTCAGCAAACTGACATATGCTACAAACTTAGTGTTGGTTTTGATGCAAATAAAGCCTTAGACTGGCTACATGGGAATCAATAAGGTTGATGAAGGTATACTGTACATGCTATCGAGACAGACTACTCTCTAATGTATAATGTATCTGAGAAAATGGCTATTTCTTCTCTCATCAGGCTTCTTCCCTTCCCCCTAACTCATTCACTCTGAAAAGCAGCTCAGGTTTGTCTAGAAAGATAAGATGGGCTATCAGTTCACTTAGGGATCAGATTACATGCTGCCAGTACAATTCTATGGAGAGGACAGGGGGAAGAAGGAAAGGGATTGGGGATGGCTGAAGAGAGCCAAAAGCAGGTAGCAAGACTGTAGAGAGACTAGAGGAATTTATAGTAAGTCTTATTTCTTCCCCTAGTGCTGGAGTAACAGGTTAGACTGCTGAGTACTGCTTTATGCCAATGCTGATTCTGAATGTGCGCTATAGAGATAAAGAAAAGCAGGATCGTCTTCTCTATATTGAGCAGTGTATGAGAGCTAGCATACAGGCTTAGGGCCATCTTGAAGTCTATCTGATGATAAATGCGATATACAAGTTATATAATGGCCAGAAATAGTACTGCTTTTCATGTACACACTTAACAGCTCCAGTCAGGGATGGACTGACTGTCTGGTCCGATCGGACGTTGTCCGAGGGCTCGCCGCTACCACCGCTCCTGAGGATCAAGGACACTTGTCCCAGATCCCCAACAGACAGCGCTGCCTTCTCCTGTAATAGCAAAATAACGAATGCATGCGGTAAATAACGAATGCATTCGTTATCCGTAAATGAACGTAAAGAATTCATTCTAATAACAAAGATAATAAAAAGGATACAGATAGTTTGATTTTTAGGATACATTCGGTATTCGGGTACATTCGGTAAATCTTTTTATTCTTTTTTTGGACTTTAGCGATCCTAAAAAATTATGGAGATACCTTTTTTTTATAAAAATTTTGTAGGGTACCATAAAAAAATAATAATAAAGAAGATACAGTAGTGATGGAAAAAATTGTATCTAAGGAAATGTATCTTTTTTATTATGAAATGTTTATTAATTTTTAAACAGGGATCAATTTATGTGAGCGGGTAAAGCACTAAAAATGTAGCCGACAAAAATAAAAATGTATTGTGTGCGTGTTTTTCACATTTTTTTTATTATTTTGTAAATTTTTTAGGTAGTACTACTACTCCCAGCATGGAACACACTCTTCCATGATGGGAGTAGTAGTTACCTGTACTAATTGACAGATTGCAGGGGTCCCTTGCGATCATCTTGTACAATGTATAGATGGGCGGCTGCTCTTCTATGGTCCCCTGCACTCACGTATATACACACATATTCATATTTCCCGCAGAGCTGGGATTAGCCAGATGGTTCCAGCCAATCACAGCTCTCTGTGAGGAATAGGAACACGTGTATATATACGGCCGTGCAGGGGACCATAGGAGAGAGGCCGCTGGATCCATACATTATACAGGAGCATCACAGCGGGTGTCAGGAGTAATACCTGCAGTGATCTTTCCTTTATTACAAGTACTACTACTCCCAACATGGAGTACACTCTGCTCCATGCTGGAAGCTGTAGTACCTGCATTAATAGACAGATGGCAGCGGGTGTCAAAATTTACACTCGCTGCGATACTTCTATTAATGCAGGTACTACAGCTCCCAGCATGGAGCAGAGTGTGCTCCATGTTGGGAGTATTAGTACCTGCAGTAAGGGACAGATCCCAGGGATGTCACTCCTCCTGACACCCGCTGCGATTGTCCTTATGTGAATGTCGGGATCAGCTGTTCTCAGGGCTACAGAGTCGGGAGAACAGCTGACGCTGAGCAGTAGGTATACATCGTATACCTACTGCCCAGCAAGAACTTACAGTGAGCCTGCAATGTGTATACAGTATACACATTGCTGGCTCACTTAACCCCTTGCTGAGCTGTGCGCTATGCGCAAGCCCAGCAAGGGAAGAGTTAACTTATACTGCTGGACAGTGTAGGTTAACCCTTTGGGTGGTATACACTATATACAGCTATCTATAGATAACTGTATATAGTATATACAGAAGACGAAGTCCGCTTACTTCCCTCGAGTACTGGCCAGGTCCGTGTAACTCCGCCCCCTAGTGATGACGTCATTAGGGGCGGAGCTACAGAAGGGAACAAGGCTAGTTAATCTGAAGCTCTGTTCACATTGTCCGTTTTGTATAATGTGAACAGACCCTTCTGGCAGTGTCTACCCAGACAGGGAGACTCCAGCTGTTGCTAAATTACAACTCCCAGCATGCCCAGACAGCCAAAGGGTGTCTGGGCATGCTGGGAGTTGTAGTTTTGCACCAATTGGTGGCTCCCTGTTTGGGTAGACATTGTATCATGGGCGCTCTCCCCAGCGGACAGCGCCAAAAATGTCATAACCAATTTTTTGTGTTTTTTTTCTTCTTGTTTCAGATCCGTGTATGCAGAGGATTACTGCGGATTCGATGGATTACAGCGGATTATTTTTTTTTCTTTTAATAAAATGGTTAACGAGGGCTGTGGGGGAGTGTTTTTTTAAATTAAATAATTTTTCCAATGTGTTGTGGTTTTTTTTAATTGAATTTTCAGGCTTAGTAGTGGAAGCTGGTCTTATTGACTGAATCCATTACTAAGCCAGGGCTTAGCGCTAGCCCCAAAAACAGCTAGCGCTAACCCCCAATTATTACCTCGGTACCCACCACCACAGGGCTGCCGGGAAGAGCCGGTACCAACAGGCCCGGAGCGTAAAAAATGGCGCTCCTGGGCCTAGGCGGTAACAGGCTGGCGTTATTTAGGCTGGGGAGGGCCAGTAACAATGGTCCTCGCCCACCCTGGTAACGTCAGGCTGTTGCTGTTTGGTTGGTATTGTGCTGAGAATGAAAATACGGGGAACCCTATGCGTTTTATATTTATTTATTTAAATAAAAAAAATAAAAAAACATATAGGGTTCCCCGTATGTGTTGATTTTAATGTAATATTTTAATCTCACTAGTTGACACACCCTCCAAACCATGCCTCACTCTGGGAATGGTATTTACCTACGTGACAGGGGAGTGAAGGTAGTCTGATGAAATGCCCAGAAGGGGCGTGAAACAATTGTCACTACACGTGTGTTCCTGCCATGGCGTCCTGCGGTTGCTGTATTGCTCCAATTTTGCAACGACAATAAAAAGAAAACTGCTGCACCGTGAAACCGTGAGTGCCTCCTCATATTCCTCTCTTTGTCTTGTCAATAAACACATACATATTTGTATTTCGAATATATAGGGAAGAACTAGGTGTGTTTACAGCATGCTGCCTTGTGCTCAAAAATACAATAGGCAGAGAAGCAGAGAGGGAATGAATGCAGCAGGTGCTGCAACCTCTCTGTGGGATAATCTGCTAAAATATAGATGTTACAATACAGGAATATGGGTGCACTACTGTGGTAGATGTATACAATGACATTGGCTATCCCTCAACACTGATGTTAAAATTGAGACATTCGCCAGTGGATCCTTATTTGAAGGACACACCAGAGCCCGCACATCAATGCCAAGGTTTCTCAAAATGGCACGGGACCTACGCTAATTGTTCCTGTGCGTGATAGGCAAAACAGGGAGGAGGTTGTGAGTCGACCGAATGCTGCGTAATTGCCCACTGGCCCCTGTTTTGCCTATCAGGCACAGGTAGAATTAGCGTAGGTCCCGTGCCATTTTGAGAAACCTTGGCATTGGTGTGCGGGCTCTGGTGTGTTCTTCAAATAAGGATCCACTGGCGAATGTCTCAATTTTAACATCAGTGTTGAGGGATAGCCAATGTCATTGTATACATCTACCACAGTAGTGCACCCATATTCCTGTATTGTATTATTCTAATTGTTACACATCCACACCGGATATCTGGTGTAGGATTCTATTGTGGCACTTGTAGTCCGCTGCAGGCATCCCCCATTGTATGCATTTTTATGCTGGGGATCGCCCCTAGCAACGGACTACAAGGGCAGGATCTGCTCCCACAGCATAAATTCACAACCACATTTGGGGTTCAGCACCTCCAGCCATTTGAGACCACGTTTTTTGTTGTTTGTTAAAATTTTATACTTGGAGGTGTGTAAACTCCAAAATTAATGCACCTTGAATATCTTCAAGGCAGCATTAAGGTAGCACCTGTGAGGCTATGCACCTATATTGGCCAACTCAGGTGGGGCTTGTAACTTGCCTCTCTCCTCCCATTGCATGTGTGCTCAGTCACGCTGGAGGGTATCTGGGAGGAAGTTGTGAGTTGACCGAATGCTGCGTAATTGCCCACTTGCCCCTGTTTTGCTTATCAAGCACAGGTAGGATTAGCGTAGGTACCGCGCCATTTTGAGAAACCTTGGCGTTGGTGTGCGGGCTCTGGTGTGTCCTTCATATAAGGATACACTGGCGAATGTCTCAATTTTAACATCAGTGTTGAGGGATAGCCAATGTCATTGTTTACATCTACCACAGTAGTGCACCCATATTCCTGTATTGTATTCTAATTGTTACACATCCACACCATCTATCTGGTGTAGGATTCTATTGTGGCACTTGTAGTCCGCTGCAGGCATCCCCCATTGTATGCATTTTTATACTGGGGATCGCCCCTAGCAACGGACTACAAGGGCAGGATCTGCTCCCCCAGTAAAAAATTCACAACCGCATTTGGGTTGAGCACCTCCTGCCATTTGAGACCACGTTTTTTGGTGTTTGCTTAAAATATAGATGTTCTGAGCAGTAAACTGGTAGGACTGGTGTTGCAGGAGAGTAGGCTGGGTAGAAGGACTATGATAAGGAGTTGAAAAAAAGCAACACATTATGGGAATTATAATGAGCAACTGCCTAACAGTTAAAATGCAGTTATGCCTCTGTGGTGACCCACGGGGATGGCGGGACCACAGGGTGTAGCGGTGAAAATGGTATTAACCCCTAATGTTCGTGACGCCAGAGTAGTTATTGGGTACCGGAACCACCCAAACGGTATCTCCGCTAGTCCAATAGCTAGGCAGTGAAAAGGAGAGTCCACAACCAGGTTATGGTTTAATGGAGGCTTTACTGAGGTCAGATAGGTGTTATTATCTTCACAGCTGGGCCAGAATCCCAGAGATGTGGCCAGGAACAAAGAAGGACTTCACAGCTTGCTGGGACCAATTATACTTGTAATAGAATTGACTTGAGGCTTGACTAGACTGTAGATAGTGACAGCAGACATAGACTTGACTTACTGGCATGACTGTAGATTTGAGGCCTTCCAGGTGCTGGACACTAGCACTGAGACATCTGGTGTTGGCTGTTCCTCAGCAGGGAGCATAAGAGCAAAAGAGAGAATAGTAAGGGCCTCCTCCTTATATAGAGGGGAGCTGAGCCAAAGCCCATTGGTCAAGCTGCGAGTCATGTGTTAAACTGGTGCCCTCTGGGTAACATCATGTGATAACATAACATATGACATCGGGTTAGGATTCTTCATAAATACCTTGTAAAAAGGAGTTTCTTACGGGTAACGCCCCTTTTTCGGGTTTTTGAAAAGCAGACTCGGGTAGATCTAAAATAACAGGCCACACAGTCGCAATGTGTCTGCGACAGGCGCAGAAACAGAAAACCCGAGAAAACAAGTCAGGCTGATAATAGTAAATGAGGGCCATTGTGGTTCTCTATCAGCATAATGCAGACCCTGACTAGGGTTGCCACCCTGCCGGTATTTTACAGGCACAGCCGGTATTTCCATTCAGATTCCGGGCTGTGCCGGTAAGTTTGGATGAAAAATACCGGCCATGCAATGGACGGTATTTTTCATTCACTGTCGTCACACTAACCTAAAAATAAACAAACTCCTGTTCTGTTTGATGCTGGCACCGCTGAGCGGGGGTGCGGGCCGCACGCCCGCACCATGCCGCTCAGCACAGCACCCTGTCTGACTAACTCTGAGGCTGTCCCTGTCTCCCAGCCCCAGTCTAAAACTTCACCTGTGCAATGCTGTGCGGACGGATCTGCGGAGGGACGTTGCGGAAGTGACGTCACTCCGCAGACCCGCGCAGGACGTCACGTCACTCGCCAAGACTGAGAGGAGACTGGAGAGGTGCTGCGGTAGTAGGTAAGTGTGTCTGTGTCTGTTACTATGTGTCTGTCAGTCAGTGTTTGTCGGCCAGTGTGTGTGTGTGTGTGTGTCAGTGTTTGTGTGTCTGACACTGTCAGCCAGTGTGTGTGTGTGTCTCTGAATTCCACCCCACCCACCCCAATTAACTGCCTATACCTATGGGGAAGGGGGGGGGGGGGGTAACTGCCTATACCTATGGGGAAGAGGGGGGGGGGGGTAACTGCCTATACCTATGGGGAAGAGGGGGGGGGGGTAACTGCCTATACCTATGGGGAAAGGGGGGGGGGGTAACCGCCTATACCTATGGGGAAGAGGGGGGGGGGGGGTAACTGCCTATACCTATGGGGAAGAGAGGGGGGGGGGGGTAACTGCCTATACCTATGGGGAAGAGAGGGGGAGGGGTAACTGCCTATACCTATGGGGAAGAGGGGGGGGGGGTAACTGCCTATACCTATGGGGAAGAGAGGGGGGGGGGTAACTGCCTATACCTATGGGGAAGAGAGGGGGGGGGGTAACTGCCTATACCTATGGGGAAGAGGGGGGGGGGGGTAACTGCCTATACCTATGGGGAAGAGAGGGGGGGGGGGTAACTGCCTATACCTATGGGGAAGAGAGGGGGGTGGGGGGTAACTGCCTATTCCTATAACCACCTGAGGGGGGGGGGGAGAGAGAGGGGGGTAACTGCCTTTACCTAAGGGGGGTAACTGCCTATACCTATGGGGAAGAGGGGGGGGGTAACTGCCTATACCTATGGGGAAGAGGGGGGGGGTAACTGCCTATACCCATAGGGAAGAGAGAGGGGGGGGGGGGTAACTGCCTATACCTATGGGGAAGAGAGGGGGGGGAACTGCCTATACCTATGGGGAAGAGGGGATGTAACTGCCTACACCTATGGGGAAGGGGGGGGGGGTAACTGCCTATACCTATGGGGAAGAGAGGGGGGGGGACTGCCTATACCTATGGGGAAGAGGGGATGTAACTGCCTACACCTATGGGGAAGAGAGGGGGGGGTAACTGCCTATACCTATGGGGAAGAGAGGGGGGGGGGGTAACTGCCTATACCTACGGGGAAGAGAGGGGGGGTAACTGCCTATACCTATGGGGAAGAGAGGGGGGGGGGCAACTGCCTATAACTATGGAGAAGAGAGGGGGGGGTAACTGCCTATACCTATGGGGAAGAGAGGGGGGTAACTGCCTATACCTATGGGGAAGAGAGGGAGGGGGTAACTGCCTATACCTATGGGGAAGAGAGGGAGGGGGTAACTGCCTATACCTATGGGGAAGAGAGAGGGTGACTCTGCCTATAGGGAATGGGGGGAAGGGGGTATAACTACCTATACTTATTGGGGGGCTACCTAACTTTATACCTAAATGCCTAACTACTTACCTACATACCAGGCTATCTAACTATGTACCTGGCCTTCATACATGGCTGCCTAACTACCTACTTAGCCCCCTACCTACCTGGCTTGTCACCTACCTACATATCTGGCTTCCTGATCTACCTACCTAGTTACCTATTTACCTGGCTACCTACCTACCTGCCCTTTTACTGTGCAGGACACCAAGGAGGGCATTATTACACTTTGTGGGCCTATAGATGGAAAGATTGTAGAGGAGGGGAGGGCACTGAATATATGCAGAGTCTGACATGTTTTTCCTGCAGATGTTAAGAGATCCACATGGAGGTCTTATCCGGACGGAGAAGAAAAGGAAAGAGGACGCCGCTGATCAGAAAAGATGTAATTGTGAGTCCCAAAATGTAACTGTAATCACTTATATGGTATACACATCCTGTGTACAGCTGTTATCTACCGCCATATGGTCCTGTATATAGTCACTTATATGGTATACAGATCCTGTGTACAGCTGTTATCTACCGCCATATGGTCCTGTATATAGTCACTTATATGGTATACAGATCCTGTGTGCAGCTGTTATCTACTGCCATATGGTCCTGTATATAATCACTTATATTGTATACAGATTCTTTATAGTATATAGTGGTTTTATTCAGTACAACATTTTCAGTTTTCTACCTACAGAGCTATATGAGGGCTTTATTGGCATCAATTTGGTTTTGATGATTTTTTCATCCTATTTTTTGTTGTTGGTAGTGTGTATACAGAGGAGCTGTTAAAATGTTTGCATTTGCACTATTTGGTGAGGTTGTCAAATGTATTTATATTATATTTATATTTTCTGGGTAACCCCTTAAATTTATTGCCTGTTGTTAAATAAATGTTATTTACAATTGTAAGTTTTATTCTCTAAATGTAATTTTTTTTTATTTTATCCATCCCATCCCCTCTGCCATTTCTTTATCCCCCCATCCCCCATGCCATTTCTTTACCCCCCCATCCCCCATGCCATTTCTTTACCCCCCCATCCCCCATGACATTTCTTTACCCCCCCATCCCCCATGACATTTCTTTACCCCCCCATCCCCCATGCCATTTCTTTAACCCCTGATCCCTCGTCCTCTGTGCAATCGGCCCCTCCCCTTTTTTATAGCTCCACCCCCACATAGCCACACCCACGGCCGGTATTTTTCTGAGGGAAAGGTGGCAACCCTAACTCTGACATATTGTATTGTTGGATAAGAGGAAAGGGGAATTCTCACGTGAACACCATACTTATCGTATATATTAATACACAAGCATTTTGGATCACAAAATATTTTAATAGCTAGGAATAAAGGTTACATTATAGGGTGGGCTTCTCTAATAGGATTTTTTTTTATTTTTTTTATTCCAGGCCTAGGCCTATGTGGTTTGGTGAGTTTTGGCTATATTAGGCCTTTAGCCCATTTATTTTTCCCTTTTGGGTCATGTTTTTGATATTTCAGAGTATGGGTACATAAGTGCCTTGGTTTTTATGAACTAATACAAGTAAAGAAAGAACATATATTGCATTTCCAAACTGTAGGAGTAGGAGGAGGGGAAGGGGGAGAGGAAGCAGTCCTGTCAGTGATGGTGGGGGTGACTTTGTTCCACTACTCCAAAATTGCTGACTGGTGGAAACTTCCAGTCCCAGGGAGACTATAATCAGAGGTGGCAGGTCATGGACTGAACCTGTTTATTGGGGATTTTATGGGGTATAACGCTACAGGCAGTGTTGGAGGTTAAAATGGTGACAACACGATGCCCCAGTTTACAGTGAATATTGGTGCACATTAGAGATGAGCGAACTTACAGTAAATTCGATTCGTCACGAACTTCTCGGCTCGGCAGTTGATGCCTTTTCCTGCATAAATTAGTTCAGTTTTCAGGTGCTCCGGTGGGCTGGAAAAGGTGGATACAGTCCTAGGAGACTCTTTCCTAGGAATGTATCCACCTTTTCCAGCCCACCGGAGCACCTGAAAGCTGAACTAATTTACGCAGGATAAGTCATCAACTGCCAAGCCGAGAAGTTCGTGACGAATCGAATTTACTGTAAGTTCGCTGATCTCTAGTGCACGTCTCTAGTCTTAAAAAACGTTAAACTACAGAATAAAACAAAGAAACAAGACTTCTCCTCATCCCTTTCCTTGGACGGCCTCAGCTCTGAGGAGGTGCCGGAGCTGATTGATGGCGGGGGCACCGGTGCAGCCTCCCCAGGATGTCTGTACTGACAAATATAATGTTATTGCTTCAAGACAATCCTAGAAATGTTTATCCAGGTTGTGCGTTGATTCCAAAAGAAATGTGATTGTCTTTTCTATGACAGGAAGGAATTTCCCTACGTAATGGATCTTATTCTTTAGAGGATTGTTGCTGGGTAATTGTTTGCAAAGTTGTGGGAAATAGTTACAACTCCTGTCAATGTCTGGAGGACACGGTATATAGGACGTAGAGGGAAACTTGGACCAAGAAACGACCATTGACTCCATGATTTTATTATAAATCACAATGGGGGAGATTTACCTAAACCTGTCCAGAGGAAGAGTTGCTGAGTTGCCCATAGCAACCAATCGGATCGCTTCTTTCATTTTGAAAGAGGCCTGTGAAAAATGAAAGAAGTGATTTGATTGGTTCCTCTGGGTAGGTTTTGATTAATCTCCCCCAATATTAGAAAGTAGAGATTTATCAAAACCTGTCCAGAGGAATAGTAGCTGAGTTGCCCATAGCAACCAATCACATCGCTTCTTTCACTTTTCAAAAGGCCTCAGAAAAAGGAAAGATGCGATTTGATTGGTTGCTAGGGGCAACTCAGCAGCTTTTCCTCTGGACAGGTTTTGATAAATCTCCCCTGAAAGGGGAGATTTATCAAAACCTGTCCAGAGGAAAAGTTGCTGAGTTGCCCATAGCAACCAATTAGATTGCTTCTTTCCCCCATACTGTTTTACAATTTTGGTAATCAATTGGCCTATAAGATAGTAGGAGTAATTTTATACTGTGCCTTCAGTCCTAAGGTTACCCAACCAAGTAGGGCTGGTACAAGGATTTTTGCCACCCTAGGTAAAAGCAAATTTTGCCGCCCCCATGACTCTGCCCATTGCCCCACCCTTTGACACGCCCCACCTTACTACGGGGGTGACACTGTAACAAGCCTCCTCCTCATGTAATTAGCGTACTACTGGGGTGACACACTGTAACAAACCTCCTTTTCATGCTTCTGGCTGAGCGAGTGGTTCGAATGATGGTTGTCTAACCCCCATCAAGGGGGTGCACTAGACAGCTGCCTATTTTGCCTATAGGCAGAGCCGGCCCTGCAGCCAAATTACCCCAAAAAGATTATTGGGAAATCCCAGAAGGAATGATAAAGAATCTCTGGGCTATGAGACAGGGCTTGGTTATTCACACAAGGTAAAATAATAGCACAAAAGACAGGAGACATACAGGAGCACAGACAGGCATGATACAAATGGGAGAAAAGTCCATGGATTGGGAGGCATCCCCCCCCCCCCCAGGTCTTGACTAGCAAGGAAGGATAGATTCCTTCTTTCGCCCCATGGTAAGTCATTGGCTCTTCTTAATAAGGCCAATGAAACTATACCTTGTCCCGCAAAGAACAAGCCCTCATATCGCCCATGACCAGCAAAAAAAAATTATAGCTGTCAAAATTAGTAAACACAAAAAAAGAAGAAAAAAAAATATCCTAGGCTTGGTCTTTTAAGATGTTAATTCTATCTGTTTCATTTCCTGAGTAATATTCGGGTCGGATGTATGTACATGAGAGCAAGTTAATACATTTAACCATTAGTTTCATGTAAAATTATTTCTATTTATATAACAGTCGGGGGCCCCTCTTACAAATTTTGCTTAGGAGCCAAGGTATTATCCGAAAACTTTTGCCATGTCATAGAGACATGTGAAAAGTTTTCATTGGTGGGGGTTTGGGTGCTGAGACCCTACAGGTCTCAGCACCCAGACCCCCACCAATGAAAACATTTCACATGTCTCTATGACATGGCAAAAGTTTTCTAAAATGATAGTTACTTTCTACATTTTCACCTCTGCCCAGTCAGGTTCCATGTGGGCCCCTTTGATCAGCATCACGGTCACTATTGATCATTAGTGTTGAGCGGCATAGGCCATATTCGAATTCGCGAATATTCGCGAATATATGGACGAATATTCGCCATATATTCGCGAATATTCGCATATTCGTTATATTCTCATTTTATTTTCGCGTGCGCGAAAATACGTGCATGCGAAAATTAACATATGCGATTTTTCGCATATGCGAAAATTAGCATATGCTAATTTTCGCATATGCGAATTTTCGCACGCCAGTCTTACACAGTAGTATTACAGCCTTCTTTACACCACACAAGCTGGAAGCAGAGAGGGGTGATCACTGTGATGTGTACTGTGAAGAAAAAAAAACAAAAAAAAAACGAATATTCGTAATTACGAATATACAGCGCTATATTCGCGAAATTCGCGAATTCGCGAATATGCGATATTCGCGAATAATATTCGAATTGCGAATATTCGCGAGCAACACTATTGATCATGGAACCTAAAGGGTTAAATGGCAGAAATAAGAGCAAAATGTGTTGAGGGTGTGATGAGGGCAGATGTTATTACCCTAGGGGCAGGTGGCATTAACCCCTTGTATTCGTGATGCCAGGGCGTGGTTAACTTCTGCACCACCCGAAGGTATGGCCACTGGATACTGGGCTAGGCACAGTGCAAATAATGACTCCGACGCCAAGTTACAGAACAACAGCAGCTTTACTGAGGCAGACAGATGGAATAGTCTTTACAGCTCACTTAGGCCCAAGAAGGTGACCATTGACTTTAGAGACTTGCGGGCTTGCTGGGACTCGTAGTGGACTTGGATAGAATCCTGCAGACCCACGCTGAATTTAGACAGATTTGACTGACTTGACTAGGACTGACTAGACTTCACCCCTTGTGTAGCTTACCAGGCTTTGAGGTTCACCTGTGGGGCACTTGGTTGGTAGAAGCGTGGCTGCGTGGTCGGCCTTGGGTCTCCTCAGGACACCAGACACTCTCAGGTCTCGACTGTCCCTCAGCATGCTCTAAACTGCTCTGCACTGGCTAGCTCTTCCCTTGGTTTATATGGGGGAGACTTTGGAGGGGTCCTATAGGTCACCCATAAGTCATCTGGTCACTGACACCTTCCCTGGTTACAAGACTTGGTAACAACATTTAAAGATGTATAACATTATAAAGGCATTCTCATACATAACATGCCATTTATGATACACAGATTAATTGGGGGACTCAGGGGACACTGCCATAGAGTCCGCCACACAGGACAGCAATGGTACAGGGGTACAACTCCTGTACTGGGTCACCATAAAAATATAAGGCTTGGCTGTGTGAGAGGTTAAAGATGTCATACAAGAACAGAAAACCAGAACTAATTTCTTTCAAAAACAGCACCATGCCTGTCCTCAGGTTGTGTGTGGTATTACAACGTGGCCTCATAATTCGATTATACCACCAATGCAAAAATAATCTATTAGCAGTCTTTTCCAAGGGTGTAGGTAGGGGGGGGGGGGGGCAGTAAAAATGTACAACCGCCCCCTTGCGTCTCTTTCAACTGGAGGCCACACACTCTTATGGGCCATAGGCACTTTAAATGGGTACCCTTCAGAACGCTCAGAGCCGTAGGTGCCACGCCCCTAGTGATGTCACATCACGCCCCCTCCATTCATGGGTGGGAGTGTGTTGGCTGACACGCGCCCTCCCATAGACATGAATGGAGGGGACATGGCATGAATTCATGAGGGGCCTGGCTGTGACTTCATGACCACTGTCGCAGGAACCCAGGGTTTGTTTAGAACACTGGGTGCAGCATGAGATTGCGGGGGCCCGAGCAGCGGTACCCCCGTGATCAGACATATTATCTCCTATCCTTTGGATAGGGGATAAGATGTCTAGCAGCGGAGCACCCCTTTAAGTCTGTAGACTACGAGATTCTGTGCAGGCTGGCACAATCAATTCAAATTGATGTAATTGCACCCACTGAAAGGCCATGGGCAGTAAGGGGGCACAACACGTTTACTGTGTAGCGGCACTATTACTCTGTAAGGACACTTTTATTGTGTGATGCACTACTGGTCAGATCGTGAGACCTTGGGGGCCATTCAACTGGCCCACGATGACCAATCCACTTTCCAGGAAACTGTTCCTCTAGGAATGCTCGGACCTGACACCCATAATGTGGTGGTTTCACCATCTTGCTGGAAAAACTCAGGGAACGTGCCAGCTTCAGTGCATAAAGAGGGAAACACATCATCATGTAGCAATTTCGCATATCCAGTTGAATGGCCCTGTCACGATTCGGCTTACGGGTTGTGGATCCGCTGTGTCAGCGAGGGATTGGCGTGGACCGTGCTAGTGGACCGGTTCTAAGAGGCTACTGGTTTTCACCAGAGCCCGCCGCAAAGCGGGATGGTCTTGCTGCGGCAGTAGCAACCAGGTCGTATCCACTAGCAACGGCTCAACCTCGCTGACTGCTGAGAAGGCGTGGGACAGAAGGACTAGGCAGAGGCAAGATCAGACGTAGCAGAAGGTCGGGGGCAGGCGGCAAGGTTCGTAGTCAGGATGGATAGCAGAAGTTCAGGTACACAGGCTTTGGACACACTAAACGCTTTCACTGGCACAAGGCAACAAGATCCGGCAAGGGAGTGCAAGGGAGGAGATCAGATATAGCCAGGGAGCAGATGGAAGCCAATTAAGCTAATTGGGCCAGGCACCAATCATTGGTGCACTGGCCCTTTAAGTCTCAGAGAGCTGGCGCGCGCGCGCCCTAGAGAGCGGAGCCGCGCGCGCCAGCACAAGACAGCAGGGGACCGGGACGGGTAAGTGACCTGGGATGCGATTCGCGAGCGGGCGCGTCCCGCTGTGCGAATCGCATCCCCGACGGCCATGACAGTGCAGCGCTCCCGGTCAGCGGGACTGACCGGGGCACTGCAGGGAGAAAGACGCCGTGAGCGCTCCGGGGAGGAGCGGGGACCCGGAGCGCTAGGCGTAACAGTACCCCCCCCTTAGGTCTCCCCTTTTTTTTGTCCGGTAACTGCCTCCCCTGGGATGAGGACACCGGGAAAGAATGGAGGGTTTCCTCAACGGCAGGCAGTGCAGCAGGAGTAGGAATGGGGAGGGTGAAGCTTGGCACGGGGCAGGGTGACACAAGGACGGGAGCCATGAGGAGGCACAGAGGCTTGCCTGACGGGACTGGGAGGGGGGGAGAGGCACTTCCTAAGGCAGGCAGAGTCCCAGTTCTTGATCTCCCCGGTGGTCCAATCAAGGGTGGGAGAATGAAGCCGGAGCCACGGCAGACCGAGGAGGACCTCAGAGGTACAGTTGGGGAGAACGAAGAGCTCAATCCTTTCGTGGTGGGGTCCAATACACATCAGGAGGGGTTCTGTGCGGTAACGCACGGTGCAATCCAGTCTGACTCCATTGACCGCGGAAATGTAGAGCGGCTTGACGAGACGGGTCACCGGGATGCGGAATTTATTAACAAACGACTCCAAAATAAAATTTCCAGAGGCACCGGAGTCCAAGCAGGCCACGGCTGAGAGGGAGGAGTTGGCTGAAGGAGAAATCCGCACGGGCACCGTGAGACGTGGAGGAGCAGACTTGGAACCAAGAGACGCCACACCGACGTGAGCTGGGTGCGTGCGTGCGTTTCCCAGACGTGGAGGACGGATAGGGCAATCCACCAAGAAATGCTCGGTACTGGCACAGTAAAGACAGAGATTTTCTTCCCTACGGCGATTCCTCTCTTCCTGGGTCAGGCGAGACCTATCCACTTGCATGGCCTCCTCGGCGGGAGGCCCAGGCGTAGATTGCAACGGATACTGTGGGAGAGGTGCCCAGAGATCTAAGTCTTTTTCCTGGCGGAGCTCTTGGTGTCGCTCAGAAAAACGCATGTCAATGCGGGTAGCCAAATGGATGAGTTCTTGCAGGTTGGCAGGAATCTCTCGTGCGGCCAGCACATCCTTGATGCGACTGGATAGGCCTTTTTTAAAGGTCGCGCAGAGAGACTCGTTATTCCATGATAACTCGGAAGCAAGAGTACGAAATTGGATGGCGTACTCGCCCACTGAAGAATTACCCTGGACCAGGTTCAACAGGGCAGTCTCGGCAGAAGAAGCTCGGGCTGGCTCCTCGAAGACACTCCGGACTTCAGCGAAAAAGGACTGGACTGAGGCTGTGGCAGGATCATTGCGGTCCCAGAGCGGTGTGGCCCAAGACAAGGCCTTTCCTGAAAGAAGGCTTACTACAAACGCCACCTTAGACCGTTCTGTAGGAAACAAGTCCGACAACATCTCCATATGCAGGGAACACTGAGACAAAAATCCACGGCAGAGTTTAGAGTCCCCATCAAATTTGTCCGGCAGGGACAAGCGGAGGCTAGGAGCGGCCACTCGCTGCGGAGGAGGTGCAGGAGCTGGCAGAGGAGATGGTTGCTGCTGTAGCAGAGGCAGAAGTTGCTGTAACGTGGCGGTCAACTGCGACAGCTGCTGTCCTTGTTGGGCAATTTGCTGCGATTGCTGAGCGACCACCGTGGTAAGGTCAGCGAGACTTGGCAGCGGCACCTCAGCGGGATCCATCGCCGGATCTACTGTCACGATTCGGCTTACGGGTTGTGGATCCGCTGTGTCAGCGAGGGATTGGCGTGGACCGTGCTAGTGGACCGGTTCTAAGAGGCTACTGGTTTTCACCAGAGCCCGCCGCAAAGCGGGATGGTCTTGCTGCGGCAGTAGCAACCAGGTCGTATCCACTAGCAACGGCTCAACCTCGCTGACTGCTGAGAAGGCGTGGGACAGAAGGACTAGGCAGAGGCAAGGTCAGACGTAGCAGAAGGTCGGGGGCAGGCGGCAAGGTTCGTAGTCAGGATGGATAGCAGAAGTTCAGGTACACAGGCTTTGGACACACTAAACGCTTTCACTGGCACAAGGCAACAAGATCCGGCAAGGGAGTGCAAGGGAGGAGATCAGATATAGCCAGGGAGCAGATGGAAGCCAATTAAGCTAATTGGGCCAGGCACCAATCATTGGTGCACTGGCCCTTTAAGTCTCAGAGAGCTGGCGCGCGCGCGCCCTGGAGAGCGGAGCCGCGCGCGCCAGCACAAGACAGCAGGGGACCGGGACGGGTAAGTGACCTGGGATGCAATTCGCGAGCGGGCGCGTCCCGCTGTGCGAATCGCATCCCCGACGGCCATGACAGTGCAGCGCTCCCGGTCAGCGGGACTGACCGGGGCGCTGCAGGGAGAAAGACGCCGTGAGCGCTCCGGGGAGGAGCGGGGACCCGGAGCGCTAGGCGTAACAGGCCCCCAAGGTCTCCCGATCTGACCCCCTTAGATTTTTATCTTTGGGGTCATCTGAAGGCAATTGTCTATGCTGTGAAGATACGAGATGTGCTGCACCTGAAACTACGGATACTGGAAGCCTGTGCTAGCATTTCTCCTGCAGTGTATATAGTATTATATAGCAGTGTATATAGTAGTATATAGCAGTGTATACGGATACTGGAAGCCTGTGCTAGCATTTCTCCTGCGGTGTTTCTATCAGTGTGTGAAGAGTGGGAGAAGAGGGTTGCATTGACAATCCAACACAATGGGCAGCACATTGAACACATTTTATTAGTGGTCAGAAACTTGTAAATAACTCATCAAAGAATAAAGTTACATTAAAACCAAGCACATCATTGTTTTTCTTGTGAAATTCCCAATAAGTTTGATTTGTCACATGACCCTCTTCCTATTGAAAAAACAAAAGTTGGATTCAAAATGGCCGACTTCAAAATGGCCGCCATGGTCGCCACCCATCTTGAAAAGTTTCCCCCCCCCCCCCTCACATATACTAATGTGCCACAAACAGGAAGTTACTATCACCAACCATTTTATTAAGGTGTATCCATATAAATGGCCCACCCTGTATATTAATTACAAAATTGTTTCTAATATGGGGGTACAATTTTTGGGTATGGGCTGTCAAGGGGTACGTAGGAAAAGAAAGTTATGGAACCATTGCCCTATATGAAGGTGTGCATTAATATTAGTTATCTTCTTTTCCAAAAAAGAGACTTAACTGAAACGTCTTAAAGGAGGACGTAGCACTTAAGAAATTGGGATGTGATCACAGGACCATCAAACATTTTGTTGCAAATAGTCAAGAAATATGTTGAGTAACATAAAAAGACACAAATTAAATGCCAAAGATTTAAGAAGAATCAAATGTGCAGCTACCAGGAACCCATTATCCTCCAATGTTGTCAGATTCCTAAACTGCAACCTACCTGGAGTGCCCAGATATACAAGAGACATGGCCAATGTAAGGGAGGCTGAAACCCGGCCACTACTGAACAAGACGCATAAGTCCAAACTGAAGACAGATTTTTCGAAGGTTTTATTGACTGATGAGATGAGAGTGACTATTAACAGTCCAGATGGATGGGCCAGTGTCTGGATCAGTAATGGGCACAGACCTCCACTTTGACCCAGCAAGGTGGAGGGGGGGTACTGGTATGGTCTGGTATAAAAAATGACCTTTTCTGGTTAAAGATGGACTCAAAACCTACTGCCATTTTTTAGAAGACAGTTTTTTTTCAAACAGTGGTGCAGGAAAAAGTCTGAATCTTTCAAGAAGATCATAATTTTAACGGAGCACTATGCAGGAGCCCTAGTGGTCGCATAGGGGATAACAAGCTGAGGTAGAAACACCCATTTAAAGGAGTACTCCGCTGCTAGACATCTTGCCCGGCGTTCTAAACAAATGCAGGGTTCCTGTGGCAGTGTTCATGTCATCACGACCACGCCCCCTCAGTTAATGTTTATGGGAGGGGGTGTGACTGTTAACATGCTCCTCCCATAAACATGAATGGAGGGGGGCAGTGGCATGATGGCACGAGGGGGCATAACCGTGACATCACGATCACGGCCTCCAGCTCCGAGCATTCTGAACAAAATGTTCAGAACACTGGAGCACCGAAGCACCCCTTTAAGTCACTTAGACTTCAACTGAGAGGCCATTACATAGCAAGGTTGGATCTCTTCATCCTTCTCTCCAATATGCAGCCTGGGCATGGAAGTCACTGGTTCTTTATTATAAATACTGCAAATAAGTGGCAGTACCCATAAGGCCCTTGCAAATGACATAACAGCATTATGGATATGCCATGAATGTATTTGGTCAGAAACCCCCTTTAAGCCCCGTACAGCTGGAGACACCAACACATGAACTAAGAATAGAACAAGTTTCATTTCAATGATTACTCTTCAGATTATCTGAGAACTGAAGCACAGACACCACACATTCCGAATCCCTTAATTCGACGTTAACAATAGTGTTAACTCTTTACTACCTGGAAATATCTATACGACACACACACAAGTGTTCTGGAAGCTGAGATATCAAGTGTTGCTTGTCATAGAGTTCACACAGTACAGCTGATGTGCTCCTGGTTCCCCTACATCATAAAGCCTAAAGATAAGAAAAACCTCATAGGTACCCTCTAACTTTCCAGCACGAGCACCCTATCAAACAACACCCCATATCTCAGCATTGTGGACTCCCACATAATTCACTTTTTTATTCATACGTGATGCATAAAGTGCCAAAATATTGCGAAAACAAAGTTGTACCAAAGGGTAAACTTACCCGATCCTTTCTCGGTATTGAAGACCACTATGAGGACTGAGAAGAGTAGATGGAGCTTCATTGGGGAGCGGTGTGAGACTCACTGCGGCTGAAGGGTTTAGAAAGAGAATTTTCGGCAATGTTCTAACTTATCACAAGCTGAGGCATAACAATAGATGGAAGGAAGTCGGCTGGTGAGAGATGCACTGGTGTGATTTGTTTTTTTGCCTGAGAATGTTTTATAGCTGAACGTAATGTGATAAACATCTACTAATATACAGAAATGTGACGTATGGGGGGGGGGGGGGGGGTTGGGGGGGGGGTTGGAGGGTTCGGTATGATAAGAGGAAGAGCAAAACCTTGCAGGTTAGAAATCTTAAGAAATGGAAACTTAATAGTTACGGGGATTCAGGAGTCTGAATATAAAAGAGAAATTGAAGGGGGTATACAGTTCTGCAGTGACAATTGTCTTGCTGTAGTTTATCTGCCATGAAAATCAAAGGGGTACTCCGCCTCTAGACATCTTATCCCCATCTTATCCCCCCCCCTCCCGAGATCTCCCTGCTGCACCCGGCATTCGTTTAGTGTTGAGTGCAGTGCCGGAGCACCGGAGGCTCGTGACATCACGGCCACGCCCCCTCAATGCAAGTCTATGGGAGGGGGCGTGACGACAGTCACGCCCCCTCCCATAAACATGCATTGAGGGGGCGTGGTCGTGATGTCATGAGCTGGGCGTGGCCATGACGTCACGAGCCTCCGCCCCGCATCGCCAGTCCTCCTGCGCGGAGCGAAGTTCGCTCTGTGCACCGAATGTCTGGGGTGCCGCAGTTGAGATGGCGGGATTCCCCAGGGGTGGGACCCCCGCGATCAGACATCTTATCCCCTATCCTTTGGATAGGGGATAAGATGTCTAGGGGCGGAGTTCCCCTTTAAGGATTTTTGCAATTGTCTTTTGAGGTTAGAAAAATAATTTGTCTTTGCGTATACTGCAACTATGCAGATAGGGATGCCCCTCCGAGCTTTTCTAATTCCCTATGGTCTGTGGGACAGTGAGAAGAAAGGGCAGAGGGAGTAGAGGAAATAGAGGAGTGAAGGATAAGGCAGGGTTCACACGGCAAAACCTCTGGCCGGAGATTCCAAGTGTGGGCAGCGCTGGCCAGTGGCAACTGAATCAATCGGTGCTAGAACCATGCAGACATTGCCGTCCCCATAGACGGCAATGTCTGCAGAGCAGAGATTTGATGAGGGGATTTTCCGGGCAGAAGGTCCGCCTTGAAAACTCTGCAGTGTGAACTGTGCAGCGGAATCCCATTGCCAGAGTAATAGGAGAAGATATAGGTAGGTTATATGGAGTAATAGGAGGAGATATAGGTAGGTTATATGGAGTAATAGGAGGAGATATAGGTAGGTTATATGGAGTAATAGGAGGAGATATAGGGGGGTTATATGGAGTAATAGGAGGAGATATAGGGAGGTTATATGGAGTAATAGGAGGAGATATAGGGAGGTTATATGGAGTAATAGGAGGAGATATAGGGAGGTTATATAAAGTAATAGGAGGAGATATAGGGAGGTTATATGGAGTAATAGGAGGAGATATAGGAGAGGTTATATGGAGTAATAGGAGGAGATATAGTAGAGGTTATATGCAGTAATAGGAGGAGATATAGGAGAGGTTATATGGAGTAATAGGAGGAGATATAGGGAGGTTATATGGAGTAATAGGAGGAGATATAGGGAGGTTATATGGAGTAATAGGAGGAGATATAGGGGAGGTTATATGGAGTAATAGGAGGAGATATAGGAGAGGTTATATGGAGTAATGGGAGGAGATATAGGAGAGGTTATATGGAGGAATAGGAGGAGATGTAGGGAGGTTATATGGAGTAATAGGAGGAGATATAAGGAGGTTATATGGAGGAATAGGAGGATATATAGGGAGGTTATATGGAGTAATAGGAGGAGATATAGTGAGGTTATATGGAGTAATAGGAGGAGATATAGGGGAGGTTATATGGAGTAATTGGAGGAGATATAGGAAAGGTTATATGGAGTAATAGGAGGAGATATAGGGAGGTTATATGGAGTAATAGGAGGAGATATAGGGAGGTTATATGGAGTAATAGGAGGAGATATAGGGAGGTTATATGGAGTAATAGGAGGATATATAGGAGAGGTTATATGGAGTAATAGGAGGAGATATAGGAGAGGTTATATGGAGTAATAGGACGAGATATAGGAGAGGTTATATGGAGTAATAGGAGGAGATATAGGAGGTTATATGGAGTAGTAGGAGGAGATATAGGGAGGTTATATAGAGTAGTAGGAGGAGATATAGGGAGGTTATATGGAGTAATAGGAGGAGATATAGGGAGGTTATATGGAGTAATAGGATGAGATATAGGGAGGTTATATGGAGTAATAGGAGGAGATATAGGGAGGTTATATGGAGTAGTAGGAGGAGATATAGGGAGGTTATATGGAGTAATAGGAGGAGATATAGGGAGGTTATATGGAGTAATAGGAGGAGATATAGGGAGGTTATATGGAATAAAAGGAGGAGATATAGGGAGGTTATATGGAGTAATAGGACGAGATATAGGGAGGTTATATGGAGTAATAGGAGGAGATATAGGAGAGGTTATATGGAGTAATAGGAGGAGATATAGGGAGGTTATATGGAGTAATAGGAGGAGATATAGGGAGGTTATATGGAGTAATAGGAGGAGATATAGGGAGAGGTTATATGGAGTAATAGGAGATATAGGGGAGGTTATATGGAGTAATAAGAGGAGATATAGGGAGGTTATATGGAGTAATAGGACGAGATATAGGGAGGTTATATGGAGTAATAGGAGGAGATACAGGGGAGGTTACATGGAGTAATAGGAGATATAGGGAGGTTATATGGAGTAATAAGAGGAGATATAGGGGGGTTATATGGAGTAATAGGAGGAGATATAGGAGAGGTTATATGGAGTAATAGGAGGAGATATAATGAGGTTATATGGAGTAATAGGAGGAGATATAGGAGAGGTTATATGGAGTAATAGGAGGAGATATATGGGAAGTTAGTTGTATAGTTATAGGTGTATAGTTATAGGTGTATAGTTAGATGTATCGTTAGGTGTATAGTTATAGGTGTATAGTTAGGTGTATAGTTATAGGTGTATAGTTAGGTGTATAGTTAGATGTATATTTATAGGTGTATAGTTAGGTGTATAGTTATAGGTGTATAGTTAGGTGTATAGTTAGATGTATATTTATAGGTGTATAGCTGTAGGTGTATAGTTAGGTGTATAGCTGTAGGTGTATAGCTATAGATGTATAGTTAGTTGTATAGTTATAGGTGTATAGTTAGGTGTGTAGCTAGGTGTATAGTTAGGTGTATAGTTAGATGTATATTTATAGGTGTATAGTTAGGTGTATAGTTAGGTGTATAGTTAGATGTACATTTATAGGTGTATAGTTAGGTGTATAGTTATAGGTGTATAGTTAGGTGTATAGTTAGGTGTATAGTTATAGGTGTATAGTTAGGTGTATAGTTATAGGTGTATAGTTAGGTGTATAGTTAGGTGTATAGTTAGGTGTATAGTTATAGGTGTATAGTTAGATGTATATCTATAGGTGTATAGTTAGATGTATATTTATTGGTGTATAGATAGGTGTATAGTTATAGGTGTGTAGTTAGGTGTATAGTTAGGTGTATAGTTATAGGTGTATAGTTAGGTGTATAGTTATAGGTGTATAGATAGGTGTATAGTTAGGTGTATAGTTATAGGTGTGTAGTTAGGTGTATAGTTAGGTGTATAGTTATAGGTGTATAGTTAGGTGTATAGCTATAGGTGTATAGTTAGGTGTATAGCTATAGGTGTATAGCTATAGGTGTATAGTTAGGTGTATAGTTAGGTGTATAGATAGGTGTATAGTTATAGGTGTGTAGTTAGGTGTATAGTTAGGTGTATAGTTAGGTGTATAGTTATAGGTGTATAGTTAGGTGTATAGCTATAGGTGTATAGTTAGGTGTATAGTTAGGTGTATAGCTATAGGTGTATAGATAGGTGTATAGCTATAGGTGTATAGTTAGGTATATAGCTATAGGTGTATAGTTAGGTGTATAGTTAGGTGTATAGCTATAGGTGTATAGTTAGGTGTATAGTTAGGTGTATAGTTATAGGTGTATAGTTAGGTGTATAGTTAGGTGTATAGCTATAGGTGTATAGTTAGGTGTATAGCTATAGGTGTATAGATAGGTGTATAGTTAGGTGTATAGCTATAGGTGTATAGATAGGTGTATAGATAGGTGTATAGCTATAGGTGTATAGTTAGGTGTATAGTTATAGGTGTATAGTTAGGTGTATAGTTAGGTGTATAGCTATAGGTGTATAGTTAGGTGTATAGTTATAGGTGTATAGTTATAGGTGTATAGTTAGGTGTATAGTTAGGTGTATAGCTATAGGTGTATAGCTATAGGTGTATAGATAGGTGTAGAGTTAGGTGTAGAGTTAGGTGTATAGCTATAGGTGTATAGTTAGGTGTATAGTTATGGGTGTATAGTTAGGTGTATAGTTAGGTGTATAGCTATAGGTGTATCGTTAGGTGTATAGCTATAGGTGTATAGTTAGGTGTATAGTTAGATGTACTGAATAGCTATAGGTGTATAGTTAGGTGTATAGCTATAGGTGTATAGTTAGGTGTATAGTTAGGTGTATAGTTAGGTGTATAGTTAGGTGTATAGTTAGGTGTATAGCTATAGGTGTATAGTTTGGTGTATAGCTATAGATGTATAGTTAGGTGTATAGTTAGGTGTATAGCTATAGGTGTATAGTTAGGTGTATAGTGTTAGGTGTATAGTTAGGTGTATAGTTCGGTGTATAGTTCGGTGTATAGTTAGGTGTATAGTTAGGTGTATAGTTAGGTGTATAGTTAGGTGTACTGAATAGCTATAGGTGTATAGTTAGGTGTATAGTTTGGTGTATAGTTAGGTGTATAGTTAGGTGTATAGCTATAGGTGTATAGTTTGGTGTATAGTTAGGTGTATAGCTATAGGTGTATAGTTAGGTGTATAGTTATAGGTGTATAGTTAGGTGTATAGTTAGGTGTATAGTTAGGTGTACTGCATAGCTATAGGTGTATAGTTAGGTGTATAGTTAGGTGTATAGTTATAGGTGTGTAGTTAGGTGTATAGTTAGGTGTATAGCTATAGGTGTATAGTTAGGGGTATAGTTAGGTGTATAGTGTTAGGTGTATAGTGTTAGGTGTATAGTGTTAGGTGTATAGTTAGGTGTATAGCTATAGGTGTAAAGTTAGGTGTATAGTTAGGTGTATATATAGGTGTATAGTTAGGTGTATAGTTAGGTGTATAGTTAGGTGTATAGTTATAGGTGTATAGTTAGATGTATATCTATAGGTGTATAGTTAGATGTATATTTATAGGTGTATAGTTAGGTGTATAGTTAGGTGTATAGATAGGTGTATAGTTAGGTGTATAGTTATAGGTGTGTAGTTATAGGTGTATAGTTAGGTGTATAGTTATAGGTGTATAGTTAGGTGTATAGCTATAGGTGTATAGTTAGGTGTATAGCTATAGGTGTATAGTTAGGTGTATAGCTATAGGTGTATAGTTAGGTGTATAGCTATAGGTGTATAGTTAGGTGTATAGTTAGGTGTATAGATAGGTGTATAGTTATAGGTGTGTAGTTAGGTGTATAGTTAGGTGTATAGTTATAGGTGTATAGTTAGGTGTATAGTTATAGGTGTATAGTTAGGTGTATAGTTAGGTGTATAGTTATAGGTGTATAGTTAGGTGTATAGTTAGGTGTATAGTTATAGATGTATCGTTAGGTGTATAGCTATAGGTGTATAGTTAGGTGTATAGTAAGGTGTATAGCTATAGGTGTATAGTTAGGTGTATAGCTATAGGTGTATAGTTAGGTGTATAGCTATAGGTGTATAGATAGGTGTATAGTTAGGTGTATAGTTAGGTGTATAGTTATAGGTGTATAGTTAGGTGTATAGCTATAGGTGTATAGTTAGGTGTATAGCTATAGGTGTATAGTTAGGTGTATAGCTATAGGTGTATAGTTAGGTGTATAGTTAGGTGTATAGATAGGTGTATAGTTATAGGTGTGTAGTTAGGTGTATAGTTAGGTGTATAGTTATAGGTGTATAGTTAGGTGTATAGTTATAGGTGTATAGTTAGGTGTATAGTTAGGTGTATAGTTAGGTGTATAGTTATAGGTGTATAGCTATAGGTGTATAGTTAGGTGTATAGTAAGGTGTATAGCTATAGGTGTATAGTTAGGTGTATAGCTATAGGTGTATAGATAGGTGTATAGTTAGGTGTATAGATAGGTGTATAGTTAGGTGTATAGCTATAGGTGTATAGATAGGTGTATAGTTAGGTGTATAGCTATAGGTGTATAGTTAGGTGTATAGTTATAGGTGTATAGTTAGGTGTATAGTTAGGTGTATAGCTATAGGTGTATAGTTATAGGTGTATAGATAGGTGTAGAGTTAGGTGTAGAGTTAGGTGTATAGCTATAGGTTTATAGTTAGGTGTATAGCTATAGGTGTATAGTTAGGTGTATAGTTATGGGTGTATAGTTAGGTGTATAGTTAGGTGTATAGCTATAGGTGTATCGTTAGGTGTATAGCTATAGGTGTATAGTTAGGTGTATAGTTAGATGTACTGAATAGCTATAGGTGTATAGTTAGGTGTATAGTTAGGTGTATAGTTAGGTGTATAGTTAGGTGTATAGTTAGGTGTATAGCTTTAGGTGTATAGTTTGGTGTATAGCTATAGGTGTATAGTTAGGTGTATAGTGTTAGGTGTATAGTTAGGTGTATAGTTCGGTGTATAGTTAGGTGTATAGTTAGGTGTATAGTTAGGTGTATAGTTAGGTGTATAGCTATAGGTGTATAGTTAGGTGTATAGTTAGGTGTATAGTTAGGTGTATAGTTAGGTGTATAGTTAGGTGTATAGTTAGGTGTATAGTTAGGTGTATAGTTAGATGTACTGAATAGCTATAGGTGTATAGTTAGGTGTATAGTTAGGTGTATAGTTAGGTGTATAGTTAGGTGTATAGTTAGGTGTATAGCTTTAGGTGTATAGTTTGGTGTATAGCTATAGGTGTATAGTTAGGTGTATAGTGTTAGGTGTATAGTTAGGTGTATAGTTCGGTGTATAGTTAGGTGTATAGTTAGGTGTATAGTTAGGTGTATAGTTAGGTGTATAGCTATAGGTGTATAGTTAGGTGTATAGTTAGGTGTATAGTTAGGTGTATAGTTAGGTGTATAGTTAGGTGTATAGTTAGGTGTATAGTTTGGTGTATAGTTAGGTGTATAGCTATAGGTGTATAGTTAGGTGTATAGTTATAGGTGTATAGTTAGGTGTATAGTTAGGTGTATAGCTATAGGTGTATAGTTATAGGTGTATAGATAGGTGTAGAGTTAGGTGTAGAGTTAGGTGTATAGCTATAGGTTTATAGTTAGGTGTATAGCTATAGGTGTATAGTTAGGTGTATAGTTATGGGTGTATAGTTAGGTGTATAGTTAGGTGTATAGCTATAGGTGTATCGTTAGGTGTATAGCTATAGGTGTATAGTTAGGTGTATAGTTAGATGTACTGAATAGCTATAGGTGTATAGTTAGGTGTATAGTTAGGTGTATAGTTAGGTGTATAGTTAGGTGTATAGTTAGGTGTATAGCTTTAGGTGTATAGTTTGGTGTATAGCTATAGATGTATAGTTAGGTGTATAGTTAGGTGTATAGCTATAGGTGTATAGTTAGGTGTATAGTGTTAGGTGTATAGTTAGGTGTATAGTTCGGTGTATAGTTAGGTGTATAGTTAGGTGTATAGTTAGGTGTATAGTTAGGTGTATAGCTATAGGTGTATAGTTAGGTGTATAGTTAGGTGTATAGTTAGGTGTATAGTTAGGTGTATAGTTAGGTGTATAGTTAGGTGTATAGTTAGGTGTATAGTTAGGTGTACTGAATAGCTATAGGTGTATAGTTAGGTGTATAGTTAGGTGTATAGTTAGGTGTATAGTTTGGTGTATAGTTAGGTGTATAGCTATAGGTGTATAGTTTGGTGTATAGTTAGGTGTATAGCTATAGGTGTATAGTGATAGGTGTATAGTTTGGTGTATAGCTATAGGTGTATAGTTAGGTGTATAGTTAGGTGTATAGTTATAGGTGTGTAGTTAGGTGTATAGTTAGGTGTATAGCTATAGGTGTATAGTTAGGGGTATAGTTAGGTGTATAGTGTTAGGTGTATAGTGTTAGGTGTATAGTTAGGTGTATAGCTATAGGTGTAAAGTTAGGTGTATAGTTAGGTGTATAGTTAGGTGTATAGTTAGGTGTATAGTTAGGTGTATAGCTATAGGTGTATAGTTAGGTGTATAGTTAGGTGTATAGTTAGGTGTATAGTTAGGTGTATAGCTATAGGTGTATAGTTAGGTGTATAGTTAGGTGTATAGTTATAGGTGTGTAGTTAGGTGTATAGTTAGGTGTATAGCTATAGGTGTATAGTTAGGGGTATAGTTAGGTGTATAGTGTTAGGTGTATAGTGTTAGGTGTATAGTTAGGTGTATAGCTATAGGTGTAAAGTTAGGTGTATAGTTAGGTGTATAGTTAGGTGTATAGTTAGGTGTATAGTTAGGTGTATAGTTAGGTGTATAGCTATAGGTGTATAGTTAGGTGTATAGTTAGGTGTATAGCTATAGGTGTATAGTTAGGTGTATAGTTAGGTGTATAGCTATAGGTGTATAGTTAGGTGTATAGTTAGGTGTATAGTTAGGTGTATAGTTAGGTGTATAGTTAGGTGTATAGCTATAGGTGTATAGTTAGGTGTATAGTTAGGTGTATAGTTAGGTGTATAGTTAGGTGTATAGTTAGGTGTATAGTTAGGTGTATAGTTAGGTGTATAGCTATAGGTGTATAGTTAGGTGTATAGTTTGGTGTATAGTTAGGTGTATAGTTAGGTGTACTGCATAGCTATAGGTGTATAGTATGTTGTATAGCGATAGTTGTATAGTTAGGTGTATAGTTAGGTGTATAGTTAGGTGTATAGTTAGGTGTATAGTTAGGTGTATAGTTAGGTGTATAGTTAGGTGTACTGCATAGCTATAGGTGTATAGTTAGGTGTATAGTTAGGTGTATAGTATGTTGTATAGCGATAGAACAGAATCCTTTACCTTGTTCCAGAATATCTTCTTCATGCTGTAGTTTTCTTCCGTCTTATGAAATCCTCCCCAGCAGATCAGGTTGGGAATACTTGGGATGCTGGGAAAAGTATAAACATCGGCCAAGTTCCCAGCAGGATTTATTCAATATCCCTTCGCTCCCTATGAGAACCTCTTATTTACAGACATCTCTCTCTACTCTTCAGGTCATAGAGTCGTATCAGACTCTATGCAGAGGAGGCGCCGGAGTTCTTCCCAATATAAGGTCTCAGCCTTCGTGGTTTCCATTAAACTGCTTATTAGCAAAAAATGCGAAAAACAGGAAGCCATTTATTCCCTGCAAAGACTCTGTTATTACTTTATTGTCCAGTGTTTCCCAACCAGGGTGCCTCCAGCTGTTGTAAAACTACAACTCCCAGCACGCCCGGACAGCCATCGCCACCCTGGCATCACGAATAGAAAGGGTTAAACAAGCACCCTTTAGTTACCGCACAGCTACATCCCATATGCCCTACTCCCCCAGGCTATCACAAGGACACCCACTGAACGATAATATTGGTGGAAGGTACAAATGGACAGGTGACAAGAGACAGACATGGATGTATTAAACTCTTTATTGAATCAAAAAAGTGAATAATACAGGATAACAATGCGGAAAGTTCAGAGAGCAAAGAGTGTTTTTCTTGCCCACTACCACAGTCCAAGGGATTTGTAAATTATTTCTAAAGATATATTAATCATATCAGTACTTATCAGCGCTCCTGTATGCTCCACAGGAAGTTGTGTAGTTCTTTCCAGTCTGACCACAGTGCTCTCTTCCGGGGTTGCCTGTGGATACCTGTGCCCATGGAACTCTGGGTATATCATGTGATCACACATCACATCACATATCACATGACCTTAGGAAGGTCTTATACAGGGTAAATATCCTAATAACCTTTATATACAGTTTACATTTACTGTACAATACTTTGAACACAGGTACATGAGTAATATACATTAATAATACCTTAATGACTTAGGGGGACCCTGCAGGAGAGCCTTGTGGACCTGAGGGACTCTGCCTGAGGAGACTTAAGGACTGTATAGAAACGTGTTCTGTAACGGGACACCACAAACCCCCTTACCTAATATAAGTCACCCTTGACGTCTGTCCCCTTAGGGAGAAGAGCGAAATGGCCACTGGGCCGTATGCTGTCCTGAAGCATTACAGTGGGGATCAAAAGTTTGGGCACCCCAGGTAAAAATTTGTATGAATGTGCATAAAGAAGCCAAGGAAAGATGGAAAAAATCTCCAAAAAGGCATCAAATTACAGATTAGACATTCTTATAATATGTCAACAAAAGTTAGATTTTATTTCCATCATTTACACTTTCAAAATAACAGAAAACTATAAAATGGCATCTGCAAAAGTTTGGGCACCCTGCAGATTTAATAGATTGTACTGCCCCCTTTGGCAAGTATCACAACTTGTAAATGGTTTTTGTAGTCAGCCCAGAGTCTTTCAATTCTTGTTTGAGGTATCTTTGCCCATTCTTCTTTACAAAAGTCTTCCAGTTCTTTGAGATTTCTTGGCTGTCTGTCACGCACTGCTCTTTTAAGGTCTATCCATAGATTTTCAATTATGTTGAGGTCAGGAGTGTCACGATTCGGCTGGCTGGAGGTGGATCCTCTGTGCCAGAGAGGGATTGCCATGGACCGTGTTGGTGGACCGGTTCTAAGTTGCTACTGGTATTCACCAGAGCCCGCCGCAAAGCAGGATGGTCTTGCAGCGGCGGTAGCAACCAGGTCGTATCCACCAGCAACGGCTCAACCTCTCTGACTGCTGAAGATAGGCGCGGTACAAGGGAGTAGACAAGAGCAAGGTCGGACGTAGCAGAAGGTCAGGGCAGGCAGCAAGGATCGTAGTCAGGGGCAACGGCAGGAGGTCTGGAACACAGGCTAGGAACACACAAGGAAACGCTTTCACTGGCACAATGGCAACAAGATCCGGCAAGGGAGTGCAGGGGAAGTGATGTATAAATAGGGAGTGCACAGGTGAACACACTAATTAAGCCTGCTGCGCCAATCAGTGGCGCAGTGGCCCTTTAAATTGCAGAGACCCGGCGCGCACGCGCCCTAAGGAGCGGGGCCGCGCGCGCCGGGACAAGACCGACGGGGAGCGAGTCAGGTACGGGAGCCGGGATGCGCATCGCGAGCGGGCGCCTCCCGCATCGCGAATCGCATCCCGGCTGAGAGAGACATTGCAGCGCACCCGGTCAGCAGGTCTGACCGGGGCGCTGCAAATGCGAGGAAGTTGCGAGCGCTCCGGGGAGGAGCGGGGACCCGGAGCGCTCGGCGTAACAGTACTCCTTGGGTCTCCCCCTCTTCTTGGAGCCTGAGAACCTGAGAATAAGACTTTTGTCTAGGATGTTGTCCTCAGGTTCCCAGGATCTCTCTTCTGGATCACAGCCTTCCCAATCTACCCAAAAAATTTTTTTTCCTCTGACTGTCTTGGAGGCCAGAATCTCCTTCACGGAGAAGACGTCAGAAGAACCGGATACAGGAGAGGGAGAAACAAGTTTGGGAGAGAAGCGGTTAATGATGAGTGGTTTAAGGAGAGAGACATGGAAGGCATTGGGAATACGAAGAGAAGGAGGAAGAAGGAGTTTGTAAGAGACAGGGTTGATCTGGCACAAGACTTTGAAAGGACCAAGATAGCGTGGTCCCAGTTTGTAACTGGGGACACGAAAGGGGACATATTTAGCAGAGAGCCATACCTTGTCTCCGGGAGCAAAAATGGGGGGAGTTCTTCTTTTCTTATCGGCAAATCTTTTCATCCGGGATGAAGCCTGTAAAAGAGAATTTTGGGTCTCTTTCCATATGGTGGAAAGATCACGAGTCACTTCATCCACAGCGGGCAAACCAGAGGGCAAGGGAGTAGGGAGGGGGGGAAGAGGGTGACGGCCGTACACCACGAAAAATGGGGACTTAGCAGAAGATTCGGAGACTCTGAAGTTGTAAGAGAATTCGGCCCATGGTAGAAGATCTGCCCAGTCATCCTGGCGGGAGGAAACAAAATGCCGTAAATAGTCACCCAGGACCTGATTAATTCTTTCTACTTGCCCATTGGATTGGGGATGATAAGAAGAAGAGAAGTTTAATTTAATCTTGAGCTGTTTACAGAGGGCCCTCCAGAATTTAGACACGAATTGGACGCCTCTATCCGAGACGATATGCGTGGGCAATCCATGAAGGCGAAAAATGTGTACAAAAAATTGCTTTGCCAACTGAGGCGCTGAAGGAAGACCAGGAAGAGGAATAAAATGTGCCATCTTGGAAAATCGATCAACGACCACCCAAACAACTGTGTTGCCACGGGATGAGGGCAAGTCTGTAATAAAGTCCATACCAATCTGTGACCAAGGCTGTTCGGGAACGGGCAGAGGATGAAGGAGGCCAGCAGGCTTCTGGCAAGGAGTCTTATCCCGGGCACAGACAGTACAGGCCCGCACAAAATCAACAACATCCGTCTCCAGAGTCGGCCACCAATAAAAACGAGAGATGAGTTGCAAGGATTTTTTGATGCCCGCATGGCCTGCGAGATGGGAGGAGTGTCCCCATTTGAGAATCCCGAGACGCTGGCGTGGAGAAACGAAGGTCTTCCCTGGAGGAGTTTGCCTGATGGAGGCTGGAGAAGTGGAGATCAGACAGTCCGGAGGAATGATGTGTTGCGGAGAGACCTCTACTTCAGAGGCATCAGAAGAAAGAGAGAGGGCATCGGCCCTAATGTTCTTGTCAGCAGGGCGAAAATGAATTTCAAAGTTAAAACGGGCAAAGAACAACGACCACCTGGCCTGGCGAGGGTTCAGTCGTTGGGCAGACTGGAGATAGGAGAGATTCTTGTGATCAGTGTAAATGATAACTGGAAATTTTGATCCCTCCAGCAGATGCCTCCATTCCTCAAGCGCCAATTTAATGGCCAGTAGTTCTCGATCACCAATGGAGTAATTTCTCTCCGCTGGAGAGAAGGTCCTAGAAAAAAACCCACAAGTAACAGCATGCCCGGAAGAATTTTTTTGTAGAAGGACAGCTCCAGCTCCCACTGAGGAGGCATCTACCTCCAATAGGAAGGGTTTAGATGGGTCAGGTCTGGAGAGCACGGGAGCAGAAGAAAAGGCAGACTTGAGATGTTTAAATGCGTCTTCCGCTTGTGGAGACCAGGACTTGGGATTGGCATTTTTCTTGGTTAAAGCCACGATAGGAGCCACAATAGTGGAAAAGTGTGGAATAAATTGTCTGTAATAATTGGCAAACCCCAAAAAACGTTGGATAGCATGGAGTCCGGAGGGGCGTGGCCAATCTAAGACGGCAGAGAGTTTATCTGGGTCCATTTGTAGTCCCTGGCCAGAGACCAAGTATCCTAGGAAAGGAAGAGATTGACATTCAAAGAGACATTTCTCCATTTTGGCATAAAGTTGATTGTCCCGAAGTCTCTGAAGAACCATGCGGACATGCTGGCGGTGTTCTTCTAAGTTGGCAGAAAAAATCAGAATATCGTCCAGATAAACCACAACACAGGAATATAAGAGATCACGAAATATTTCATTAACAAAGTCTTGGAAGACGGCAGGGGCGTTGCACAGGCCAAAGGGCATGACCAGATACTCAAAGTGTCCATCTCTGGTGTTAAATGCAGTCTTCCATTCGTCCCCCTCCCTGATGCGGATGAGATTATAAGCCCCCCTTAAGTCCAGTTTGGTAAAGATGTGGGCACCTTGTAGGCGATCAAAGAGTTCTGAGATAAGAGGTAAGGGGTAGCGTTTTTTTACCGTGATTTTATTAAGTCCGCGGTAGTCAATGCAAGGGCGTAGGGAGCCATCTTTTTTGGACACAAAAAAAAATCCAGCTCCGGCAGGAGAGGAGGATTTGCGGATAAACCCCTTTTTTAAATTTTCCTGGATGTACTCTGACATGGCAAGAGTCTCTGGAGCAGACAGAGGATAGATTCTGCCCCGGGGTGGAGTAGTACCCGGGAGGAGGTCAATAGGACAGTCATAAGGCCTGTGAGGGGGTAAAGTCTCAGCTTGCTTCTTGCAAAAGACGTCAGCATAGTCCATATAAGCCTTAGGAAGACCGGATACAGGGGGAACCACAGGGTCACGGCAGGGAGTACTGGGAACCGGTTTAAGACAGTCCTTGAGACAAGAAGTACCCCAGTTCTTGATTTCTCCTGTGGACCAATCAAGGGTTGGGGAATGGCGTTGAAGCCATGGTAATCCAAGAAGAATTTCAGAAGTGCAGTTGGAGAGGACCAAAAATTCAATTTTTTCGTGATGAGGTCCGATGCACATTAGGAGAGGTTCCGTGCGGTAACGCACGGTACAGTCCAATCTTTCATTGTTAACAGAATTGATGTAGAGGGGTCTGGCGAGACTGGTCACCGGGATGTTGAACATGTTGATGAGAGAGGCCAAAATAAAATTTCCTGCAGATCCGGAATCCAAGAAGGCCATAGCAGAGAAGGAGAAGGTAGAGGAAGATATCCGCACAGGCACAGTAAGGCGTGGAGAAGCAGAGTTGACATCAAAAACTGTCTCACCTTTGTGCGGAGTCAGCGTACGTCTTTCCAGGCGGGGAGGACGGATAGGACAATCCTTCAAGAAGTGTTCGGTACTGGCACAGTACAGGCACAGATCCTCCATGCGGCGTCGTGTCCTCTCTTGAGGTGTCAAGCGAGACCGGTCAACTTGCATAGCCTCCACGGCGAGAGGCACAGGAACGGATTGCAGAGGACCAGAGGAGAGAGGAGCCGGGGAGAGAAACCGCCTCGTGCGAACAAAGTCCATATCCTGGCGGAGCTCCTGACGCCTTTCGGAAAAACGCATGTCAATGCGGGTGGCCAGATGAATAAGTTCATGCAGGTTAGCAGGAATTTCTCGTGCGGCCAGCACGTCTTTAATGTTGCTGGATAGGCCTTTTTTAAAGGTCGCGCAGAGGGCCTCATTATTCCAGGATAATTCGGAGGCAAGAGTACGGAATTGGATGGCGCCTCAGTTGGCAAAGGTTCAGCAGGGCAGTCTCAGCAGAAGAGGCTCGGGCAGGTTCCTCAAAGACACTTCGAATCTCCGTGAAGAAGGAGTGTACAGAGGCAGTGACAGGGTCATTGCGGTCCCAGAGCGGTGTGGCCCATGACAGAGCTTTCCCAGACAGAAGGCTGACTACGAAAGCCACCTTAGACCTTTCAGTAGGAAACTGGTCCGACATCATCTCCAAGTGCAGGGAACATTGTGAAAGAAAGCCACGGCAAAACTTAGAGTCCCCATCAAATTTATCCGGCAAGGATAATCGTAGGCCGGAAGCGGCCACTCGCTGCGGAGGAGGTGCAGGAGCTGGCGGAGGAGATTGTTGCTGGAGTTGTGGTAATAGCTGCTGTAGCATCACGGTCAGTTGAGACAGCTGGTGGCCTTGTTGCGCTATCTGTTGCGACTGCTGGGCGACCACCGTGGTGAGGTCGGCGACAACTGGCAGTGGGACTTCAGCGGGATCCATGGCCGGATCTACTGTCACGATTCGGCTGGCTGGAGGTGGATCCTCTGTGCCAGAGAGGGATTGGCGTGGACCGTGTTGGTGGACCGGTTCTAAGTTGCTACTGGTATTCACCAGAGCCTGCCGCAAAGCAGGATGGTCTTGCTGCGGCGGTAGCAACCAGGTCGTATCCACCAGCAACGGCTCAACCTCTCTGACTGCTGAAGATAGGCGCGGTACAAGGGAGTAGACAAGAGCAAGGTCGGACGTAGCAGAAGGTCAGGGCAGGCAGCAAGGATCGTAGTCAGGGGCAACGGCAGGAGGTCTGGAACACAGGCTAGGAACACACAAGGAAACGCTTTCACTGGCACAATGGCAACAAGATCCGGCAAGGGAGTGCAGGGGAAGTGATGTATAAATAGGGAGTGCACAGGTGAACACACTAATTAAGCCTGCTGCGCCAATCAGTGGCGCAGTGGCCCTTTAAATTGCAGAGACCCGGCGAGCGCGCGCCCTAAGGAGCGGGGCCGCGCGCGCCGGGACAAGACCGACGGGGAGCGAGTCAGGTACGGGAGCCGGGATGCGCATCGCGAGCGGGCGCCTCCCGCATCGCGAATCGCATCCCGGCTGAGAGAGACATTGCAGCGCACCAGGTCAGCAGGTCTGACCGGGGCGCTGCAAATGCGAGGAAGTTGCGAGCGCTCCGGGGAGGAGCGGGGAACCGGAGCGCTCGGCGTAACAAGGAGATTGTGAAGGCCATGGCAAAACCTTCAGTTTACGCCTCTTGATGTAATCCCCTGTGGATTTCGAGGTGTGTTTAGGATCATTATCCATTTGTAGAAGCCATCCTCTCTTTAACTTCAGTTTTTTCACAGATGGCATCAAGTTAGCATCCAAAATTTGCTGAAATTTTATTGAATCAATTTTCCCTTCTACTCGTGAAATGTTCCCTGTGCCATTGGCTGCAATATAACCCCAAAGCTGATTTTCTGATGACTCTTCCATGAAGACCATATTTGTACAAGTATCTCTTTATAGTGGAATAGTGTACCACAACTCCAGTGTCTGCCAGATCTTTCTGGAGGGATTGTGCAGTCAAACGTGGGTTTTGAATTGTTTTTCTCACAATCCTGCGAGCTGTTCTGTCTGATATTTTTCTTGGTATTCCAGATCTTGCTTTAACTTCCACTGTTCCTGATGACTTCCATTTCTTAATTACATTCCGAACAGAGGATGTTGACATCTGGAAACGTTTTGCTATCTTCTTATAGCCTTCTGAAGGTTTGTGAGCGTCAACTATTTTCAGTTTCAGATTTCTAGACAACTGCTTAGAAGAACCCATGGTGCTGATTGTTGAGTCTGGGCACTTAAAACCTTTGAGATTGACATCACCTGGTCTTCCCAGATGATGATTGAGAACAATCCATGACACTGGCAGGTCTCTAACTTTTGTTGACATATTATAAGAATGTCTAAACTGTAATTTGATGCCCTTTGGAGATTTTTTCCATCTTTCCTTGGATTCTTTATGCACATTAATACAAATTTTTACCTGGGGTGCCCAAACTTTTGATCCCCACTGTACATACAATGTCCAATTCCAGGCTGATGAAATGAATATAGAAACTGATGATAAAAGTCTCTGTATATAATGTCCATACATGCTCTGCAAATCTGAAGAACAGAATAACTCTAGGACTTGCCTGAGATAAGGATTCATTATCTTATGAATATACCTATGACTATAACAACATGACTTATGCTGATGACATAACCTTTTTTCTTTTTAGTAGGTATGACTATGGACTATGCACAATTAGTGACTATGTATATAACAAAAATATCTGACATTCTATTATAACTATGACATCACACTTCATGAGTACTATGACATTTGATTAGTACTATGATGTGTCTGACTATGAATGACTATCGCAGAACTGACATCGAAATTTTTTGATGTCACTCCGCATCCCAATCCAATAAAACCTTTGTCTGACAGTGGACTTGGTCTTGTGGATTCTAAAGTGTCCTGACTAATCATGGTAGGCGTTGAGCACCATTGCGGCGTCTCTTCGGGGAATCAGAATCTGATGAAGTTGCTCACCAGAGACTGGATCCAAAGAATTCCTGTACAACAGTCCCTTGTGTACGAACTGTTGTATCCTCTGTCACCACAACCTCTTCAACTCGTAGTAGCACTGAGCCCGGCGTAGACAGGTTTGTACCTTCTTCATTAACCCCTTGGGGACCGAGGGTTTTCCACACTTTTGTTTTTTCCTCCTTACATTTAAAAAATCATAACCCTTTCAATTTTGCAGCTAAAAATCCATATGATGGCTTATTTTTTGCACCACCAATTCTACTTTGTAATGACATCTCTCATTTTACCCAAAAATCTATGTTGAAACGGCAAAAAAAATCATTCTGCAACAAAATTTTCGAAAAAATGCTATTTTGTAAGTTTTGGGGGCATCCATTTCTACGCAGTACAATTTTCAGTAAAAATAACACCTTATCTTTATTCTGTAGGTCCATACAATTAAAATGATACCCTACTTATATAGGTTTGATTTTGTCGTAATTCTGGAAAAAATCATAACTACATGCAGGAAAATGTATACGTTTAAAATTGTCATCTTCTGTCCCCTATAACTTTTTTACTTTTCCGCGTATGGGGCAGTATGAGGGCTCATTTTTTGCGCCATGATCTGCCGCTTGACTGCTCATGCCTGGATTTCAGGCACTTAGCAGTCATTCAGGGATCAGACAGCATGGAGGAAGGTAGGGACCCTCCTGATGTCTTTACAGCTGTTTGGGATGCCGAGATTTCACCGCGGACTTCCCGAACAGCACCCTGAGCTAACCGGCAGTCCTTTACTTTCACTTTAGATGCGGCGCTCAACTTTGAATGCCGCATCTAAAGGGTTAATAGCACGCGGCACCACGATCAATGCTGCACCCTATTAGCCACAGGTCCCAGCCGTTATTAGAGGCCAGGCCCGATCTCCTATGACGCAGGGTCACGGCGTGGCCCCACGTTATAGACAGGGAGTGGGCTGAGGGCATATAGGTACACCCTCCGTCCACAAGGAGTTAACAGGTAGTCCAACAGATCCCCCGTGACTCGACTTTCATCCTGCAGAGTCTTCCACATATAGAGGTCTTCCTTAACCCTGTCGGACCTGGGTTTCCTGTCATCTCGCGTAGTCAAGACACTCTGACTCACGAACCTCTGGTAAAATGGGGGCATCTCCATGTCTTCCCACGAGTCCTCGACAGGTGGTTCTTTGCGGAGGTTCATTCGAGACAGCACATCTGCATTCACATTGCACTTGCCACTTCGATATTTAATGTTGAAGTCATAGTTGGCTAACCCTTGAGGCCCAATGCTGTTCAATGTCTACCAATTTGGCAGTATTTAGATGGGTCAACGGATTGTTGTTCGTGTAGATGGTAAAAGACTTAACTGCCAGATAGTCCTTGAATTTTTGGTCACTGCCCAAACCAAGACGAGGAGCTCCAATTTGAAGAAACTTTAATTGGAGTCGTTCTTCTCCGCCCCTCACAGATGTCTGCTGGCATAGGCTATCGCTCTCTCTTTACCTTCTTGAACCTGGGACAGGACAGCACCCAGGCCCTCAAAACTGGCATTGGTAAATAGTCAGAAGGGTTGACCATAATCGGGATACGCCAGGATAGGTGGTTCGGTCAACAAATATTTAAGAGCTTGGAATGCTGTTTCTTGCTCTTCGGCCCACTTGATAGGTCTTCCATTATAATTCTCCTTCGCAGTACCCTGTAGGAAAGCTGTAAGGGGTCCAGCAATCTGTGCGAAGTGGGGAATGAAGCGGCGGTAGTAGCCAGCAAATCCCAGGAAGCTCCTAATGTCCTTCACCGTGCACGGGGTAGGCCAATCTTTGACAACACTCCTTCTGAGCTGATGACATGACTTAGGTAGTGGACCTGAGGTTTCAACAGATGACATTTACAGGGTTTTATCTTCAGTCCATGAGGGATCAAGACTTGAAATACATCTGTCAAGTGGTCAAGATGCTCCTGATAAGTCTTGGAATATACAATGACGTCATCCAGATATAACAGGACGCTTTGGAAGTTGAGATGTCCCAGGCATCGCTCCATCAAGCATTGGAAAGAAGCAGGGGCATTACATAGCCCAAAAGGCATACTCTTGAATTCAAACAACCCCATCAGAGTCACAAAAGCCATCTTCTCCAGGTCCTCTTCAGCCATCTCCACTTGCCAAAATCCACTGGTCAAATCAAAAGTGGAGGAATATGTGGCTGATCCTAACACAGTTAAGGACTCTTCGATCCGGGGTAGAGGGTAGGCATCTTTATGCCTCACGTTATTCAACTTCCGATGGTCCACGCAGAAACGCATAGTCCCATCCTTCTTAACAGAGACCAGAGGAGCGGCCCAGGGACTCTGACTCTCTTGGATGATGTCAGCATCCTTCACTTCAGTCAACATTTTCTTGACAGTCTAGTACATACCTGGTGCTACCGGGCAGTGTCTCTTCTTGATTGGTGGACTGTCACCTGTTAAGATCCGGTGTTGTATCATAGTAGTCTGGCCAAAGTCAGTGGGATGCTTGCTGAAGACTTCCTGGAACTGTTTGGCCACTTTAATGACTCCACTAACCTGTTCTCTTGAGGTGCTTTCGTCCCCAACTTGGAGCTAGGTCCACCAAGGTTCAGGATGACTGGTGCAAGACCCGGGAGCTGCCTGGGCTGTTCGTTGCCGGGCCACCTGTGTCCGGGTGATGATGTCCTTCGACCCAATTTGATATTATTGAGCAACTGGAGTATACTTCGGCAGTACGGTGGCAGCGTCAGATAGGTTGACTAAACGGACTGGGATTTTCCCATCGGAGACAGTGACCAGACTTCTTGCCGCCCGGACTAAAGGATAATCTTCCAGCTATATCGGCTGCAGCAATGCTTGGTAATCTTGGTTCTTGATTCTAGGTCGGGCACGGCATTAGATGATGGTTTCTGTATGAGGCTGCAAGACTACTGACCGGATGTCCTGAATCCTTACTCGGCAAATTTCTTTCTGACGGTTGACAAACTTTTGCTCTGCTTGAAGAATTTTGAAGGTGTATTGTGCAGCCCGCCGGCCTGAAGGTGACATGTAAGGGAGACAAGCATGCAAAGAACCTACTATTTTGTCAAAACAGTGTCTCATAATGTTGATGCCCAATATAAACTCTGCCGCCCCCTTATCGCCTACATTGGTCACAATTACTCCCTGTCCTCCGAGTACATACTCTCCCACTTGAATGGTTGGCTCCCAGTATCCATGTCTGGATACTGGTTTCCCATTCCCTGCCATTACTTTAAAGTTGACATCGTCAGGGTCCCATAACAAATCAGCACTCCAATATTTATAGAAGACATCTTTAGGTATGTGGACACCTGAGAACCTGTTTCAATTAGGGCCTCTAACTGTACCCCTTCTACAACAACCTTTACATAGGGGCATGGGGTGAGGTAAAAGGAAAGTCCTGACTTGGAACATGCTGAACCTGGTGACAATTCTCCTGAGGGCCGGTCCTCGACCTTAGGGGATTCCCATTTAAAGCCCAACATAGTGTTCTCCAATGTGCATTTTTATTACAATGGTTACTGAAGAGTCCCTGGAGGTCTGTTGGAGGGGAAATTTTGTGAATTAACAGGACGGGGAGCAGGGGCAGGTTTTCTAGGTAGAGGTTCTTCCCGGCTAGGCGGATTGGTCCGGCTAGCGAGTTTTTTGATGGCCTAGGTCAATTGATCAATGTCCTGTCTAACACTTTGCAGTTCTGAGGCCATATGGGTTGGTGGGCATGTGATACTGGTACAGGAGCCAGTGGTGATATTGGCACTGACCTAGCAGATGCTCCTAGTGTCTCGGAGAGGGAGGCGCCAACTTCCTCGGCCTCGGCCCCAGACTCAATAACTTGGATGGCTAGCCTTTTAAAAGCAGGAAATGACAAGCTAGGATTCTGTACTGCTAACATTCTAAGCTGGGCTTTGTCCCATTTGTTGTGAGCCCCATCGATAAATCTGTCTATTAGTACCTTGTTGCCCTGCTCGGGAGTCATGCAATCTAGTCTCTGGACAGTTTCTAGGGCATTTTGGAAGGCTACAGCATAAGCTCGGAGGGTCTCACCTGGTTTCTGTCATCTCTCGTATAGGTGGAGGCGTACCTCTGATGGAGTATGAGATTTGAGAACATTTGATACAGCCCCTCAAAGATCTGCTCTACCGTTGCCTTCTCGGAGGCAGGACAGGTGCTGACTTCTTTGAGTGCTGGTCCTTGTAGCTGTCCAGTAAGCAACTGCACCTGCAGATTAGGGGGAAAAGAATAGAAAACAAAAATGCTCTGTATCTTCTCTTTGAAATCTCGCAACGTGAAGGGATCCCCATTGTAGGTGGGAAGAACGGGGTTCCTAAGAAGACTGGTGCGGCTACAGGTGGTCCTAAACTGTTGCGCTGAACTGGAGGTGGAGAGGGTAAAACCTTCCTGGTAGCTGGTGTTGACCAAACTGCTGGAGTCCCAGAAGCACATTCGTCCGGTGGTCCAGGAGAACTGGGTGCTGACATCTTGCAGGCTTGATTAAGAGCGCTGTCACTTTAAGAAATTTGGGGTGCGCTGGCCCTTTAAAAGATTTTGAGAGCGCTGACCTGCAGACTGGTTTTAGTGTGTTGTCACTGTGATTAGGGTACACTGGCCCTTTAACCCCTTAAGGACCAAGGGCGTACAGGTACGCCCTTGGACCTGCTCTCCTGATATAACGCGGGATTACACAGTAACCCCGCGTCATATCACGGCGGGCCCGGCGTCATAGTGAAGCCGGGACCCACCTCTAATAGCGCGCAGTGCCGATCGCGGCACCGCGCGCTATTAACCCTTTAGCCGCGCGCTCAGAGCTGAGCCGCGCGGCTAAAAGTGAAACCGAAAGTGGCCGGCTAGCTCAGTCGGGCTGTTCTGGATAGCCGCGGCTAATCGCGGCATCCCGAACAGCTGACAGGACAGCGGGAGGGCCCCTACCTGCCTCCTCGCTGTCCGATCGCCGAATGACTGCTCAGTGCCTGAGATCCAGGCCTGAGCAGGCATGCGGCAGAATCGTTGATCACTGGTTTCTTATGAGAAACCAGTGATCAACATAGAAGATCAGTGTGTGCAGTGTTATAGGTCCCTATGGGACCTATAACACTGCAAAAAAAAAGTGAAAAAAAAAAGTGAATAAAGATCATTTAACTCCTCCCCTATTAAAAGTTTGAATCACCCCCCTTTTCCAATAAAAAAAAAACACAGTGTAAATAAAAAGAAAAATGAACATATATGGTATCACCGCGTGCGGAAATGTCCGAATTATAAAAATATATCATTAATTAAACCGCTCGGTCAATGGCGTGCGCGCAAAAAAATTCCAAAGTCCAAAATAGTGCATTTTTGGTCACTTTTTATATCATTTAAAAATGAATAAAAAGCGATCAATAAGTCCTATCAATGCAAAAATTGTACCTTTAAAAACTTCAGATCACGGCGCAAAAAATGAGCCCTCATACCGCCCCATACACGGAAAAATAAAAAAGTTATAGGGGTCAGAAAATGACAATTTTAAACGTATTAATTTTCCTGCATGTAGTTATGATTTTTTCCAGAAGTCCGAAAAAATCAAATCTATATAAGTAGGGTATCATTTTAATCGTATGGACCTACAGAATAAAGATAAGGTGTCATTTTTACCGAAAAATGTACTACGTAGAAACGGAAGTCCCCAAAAGTTACAAAACTGCATTTTTTTTTCAATTTTGTCGCACAATGATTTTTTTTCCCGTTTCACCGTCGATTTTTTGGGCAAAATGACTGACGTCATTACAAATTAGAATTGGTGGCGCAAAAAATAAGCCATCATATGGATTTTTAGGTGCAAAATTGAAAGAGTTATGATTTTTTAAAGGCAAGGAGCAAAAAACGAAAATGCAAAAACGGAAAAACCCCCGGTCCTTAAGGGGTTAAGAACTCTGGTGATGTGCTGCAGCAGCTTGGGTAACCTATTTCTGGGGTTCCCTGAGGTACCGTGTTTCTCCGAAAATAGGACCGGGTCTTATATAAATTTTAGCCCCAAAAAACACACTAGGGCTAATTTTCAGGGTAGGGCTTGTTTATCTATGGTATGCACATTGAACAACATGGCGGTTCCACGATATTTACCCCCCCCCCATTATCATCATGTGATATGCGCAGCTCGCATAATGGGGGGTGTAAATGCCCCCCAACGTCCCTAACCACCCCCACCCCTGCCGGTTTATCAGCCCAGCGCTGCACCCCACAATCCCCACATCGGGGTACTGATCATTTGTCACCCGCGAGCGCAGCTTCTCTCCCCCCTGCCAAATAATTATCAGCCGTTGCGCTGTATCTATTCCTGTGGCCGGGCTGCAAATATTAAAAAGCAATCTTTAACTTACCTTCGTCCTCCGTTCCCCCATTGCTAAGGCACCGGCCTCATGGTCCCTCCGCTGTTCTTGCTGCTTCCTGGTGTTGTGACATCTCAGAGCCTTCAGCCTATCACCGGCCGCAGCGATGTCCCGCCTCGGCCGATGATAGGCTGAGCCGACTGTCATGTAAGAAGCTGGCCGGACAGCGAGGCTGGTTTCTTAGCAACGTGGGAACGGAGGACGAAGGTAAGTTAAAGATTGCTTTTTAATATTTGCAGCCCGGGCATTGTCTAGGTCAGTGGTCTTCAACCTGTGGACCTCCAGATGTTGCAAACATTTGCAACATCTGGAGGTCCGCAGGTTGGAGACCACTGGTCTAGGTCTTATTATCGGGGTAGGGCTTATATTGCCGCCCACCCCGATAATCCGGCTAGGGCTCTCTCCGGGAACCTCCTGCTGACTTCTGCAGAGTCTGCGCAGCGGTAAACTGGTGTAGTGACGCTGGCGCAGCTGCTGGAACTTTTCGTCCGGCTGTGCCCGGGGAACTTCCGTTTGGGTCCAGCTAAGAAATCCTTCCCCACCGCAACACAGGAGAAACTTTTTGTTCCTTCCAGATGGCCAAGGAGGCGTGACTGTGGAGGACCAGCAGGGCGGAGCTGCGACCACTCGCGCGCACGGGAAGACCCGAGGCTGACATTTAACCCTTGCAGGTACCTCGTTAACAGCAATGCAAGTATTCTTCACCTCCCCCCTTACTTTTTGCAGTGCCCTAGCAAAGCACAATTTCACAACAATGTCCCGTACACTTGTGGGCGCAATTCCTGTCGCAGCTTGCAACAGCTCCGGACAATTCTATAATCACAGTTCTGAATAGGGGGAGGACTAATGGCCTTTAGTGGCAATGGTATACACCCGTTTCCTGTTGCCGGTGGCCTGGTGGTTGAATTGTTAAAGGCACACACCTGTATCCTGTTTTTGGACGCCAAAGTTTAATGTGGTGAGCCACTTGTGTTATAGCGGGACCACGGGGTGTAGCGGTGTTACACCTGGGGCAAGATGTTGTTATCCCCTGTTCGTGACGCCAGGATATGATTGTTTGGTGTAATGCACCAAAAACGGCATATGGTAAATGAGAGTCCAAAGCAGGGTTTTGATGCAACTGGAACTTTACTGATGGAGAAGGAATAAATCAGTCTTTACGATTAGCCAACTTCCACAGAGGTGACCGGGACACAGGGAACCTCTCAGGCTTGCTTGGACTTGTAGTTGAAGTAATAATGATGCAGGACACTGTACTACTGTTATCACTTTGGTAGGGACAGTAGAGACTTGACTTCTACTCACAGATTTGATGTGGCTGCAGGTTTATAGGCTTTGGCCTAGATATGCTGGACTTGACTTGTACAGGACTTGTGCTTGCTTTTAGGTCCAGGAATCAAGAGAGTGAGAATAGAGACTACAGCCCCATATATATCAGGGGGCTGGACTAAAGCCCATTGGTAGTTGGTTGCCTGTGGTTACCTGTGCCCATGGAACTCTGGGTATATCATGTGATCACACATCATATGACATATCACATGACCTTAGGAAGGTCCTATACAGGGTAAATATCCTAATAACTAGAGATGAGCGAACTTTTCAAAAATTCGATTTGGCCGATTTGCCGAATTTTCCCGAAAAGTTCGCTTCGATCCGAATTTATTTGCGGCGAATCAATGTTAAAAAAGGCTATTTCTAGCCTACCTACAGCCTCTATAGGGGTATAGAACACTTTGCTGTGTCCTAAAACGCATATGGAGTGTGCTGAGGTTGTGAAATAATACTGTTATTCAGAATAGCATGCAGATTACCGGCATCGCTCTTAGAATCACTGCCGCACAGCAGCACAATGACAGAGCCTGGTGGTGGCATCAGTGTCAGGAGACAATATAGTGACTGAATGACATAGCGTGGACATGTTGGCAGCAAGAGGAGACCATTTAGTGGCTGAATGGCACAGCGTGGAGTTGGCTGATGCACTAGTACACTACACACCAGGGCTTCACAATCCCCCTCCAAAAAAACAACACAATATATGACATTTTTGACAAAGATTTCTCATTGGTAACACCCGCTATCCAAAAATTTGAAATTTCCAGACCCAGGCGCATCAGTAACCCATATATTGCCTGAAGGACACAGCCTGGAGTTGGCTGATGCACCAGTACACACCAAGGCTTCACCATCCCCCCTCCAAAATCAACACAATGAGAAATTTTTGTCAAAGATTTCTCATTGGTAGCACTCGCTATCCAAAAATTTGAAATTTCCAGAACCAGGCCCCACACCTGCGGCATCAGTAACCCATATATTGCCTGCATGACACAGCCTGAAGTTGGCTGATGCAAGAGTACACACCAGGGCTTCACAATCCCCCCCCCCCCAAAAAAAACAACACAATATATGAAATTTTTGTCAAGATTTCTCATTGGTAGCACCCGCTATCCAAAAATTTGAAATTTCCAGACCCAGGCCCCACCTCTGCGACATCAGGAACCCATATATTGCCTGAAGGACACAGCCTGGAGTTGACTGATGCAAGAGTACACACCCGGGCTTCACAATCCCCTCCAAAAAACAACAACATTTTTGAAATTTTTTAAAGAAATACCTTTGTGTAAGAACAAGCGCATATCCAACAGTTCATAAGACTCTATAATGCAGGACGGTGGACCACCCAAAGACATTCTTCTCAAAAATAATAAACCACACAATGTTCGAATTTTTTTTTTACAAAAACTAATTCAATATGTGTGTAAGCGCATCTGTCTCCAAAAGATCAGATCACCAAAGGACTTTTTTCGCCCAAAATGATGAAGCAGAGTTAATCCCTGTCCGTATTTTTTTTAATTTTTTTTTAATTTTCATTAAAAAATCACACGCAACAAGCGTTCCGTTGTGTAATAATTAGCATTCTGGAAAATTCAATTTTATTACTGATAAAATTATCAGTAAAAAAAAAAATAAATACTACCCAAGAGTGTTTAATTACCCCATACATTGCACCAGGAGCAGTCAAGAGTAGGCCTCAGCAGTACCCAAGATGCTTTAATAACCCCCTACCTTTGCACGATGAATTGCGAGATCGAGCAATACTAGATGTGTTATGCCCTCTGATTTCCCGGGCCGCAGGCGCGCTCCACTGAACGGATTAGCGTGTCTCTTTCTTTCATCGACCGGTGCTGGTAACCCGCTAACTCCCGGAAAGGTAAGCTGCCGCGAAGTAGGTGGTCTCCCCCGAGCACGTTTGGCTCCAGAATTTCCACTACTGCCACACCACGCTGACTGCCAACCGTGCTACCGCCTTGCTGACTCAAGGGCAACCTGCAACTCTCTTCTCCCGATGATGAACCCCCTTCTCCTGAGATCGAGCAATAACAGGTGTGTTATGCCCTCAGATGTCCGGGGCCGCAGGCGCGCTCCACTGAACGGATTAGGGTGTGTCCATCTTTTTTTGTAGCACCCGCAATCCAAAAATGTTTAATTCCCTGACCCAGGCCCCACCTTTGCGGCATGAGGAACCCATTTATTGCCTGAAGGACACAGCCTGGAGTTGGTTGATGCACCGGTACACACAGGGCTTCACAATCCGACCCAAAATCAATAAAATTGTATACATTTTTTTTTTAATTTACTACTTTGTGTAAGCACAAGCGCATATCCAACATTTCAGAAGACTATAAGGCAGGACGGTGGACCACCCAAAGACTTTCTTCTCAAAAATAATGAACCACACAATTGTTGAACTATAAAAAAATAATTGAAATTCCTAGACCCAGGCCCCACCTCAGCTGCATCTGTAACCCATAGATTGCCTGAAAGACAGCCTGGAGTTGGCTGATGCACGAGTACACACCCGGGCTTCACAATCCACTCTATAAGGCAGGACGGTGGACCACCCAAAGACCTCCTTCTATAATATAATAAACCACACAATATGTTCAAATTTTTTTCAATAATTGAAATTCCAAGACCAAGGCCCCACCTCTGCTGCATCAGTAACCCATATATTGCCTAACGGACACAGACTGGAGTTGACTGATGCACGAGTACACACTACACACCCGTCACCCGGGCTTCACAATCCACCCAAAAAAACCGCAATTTTTTTTTGAAATTGTCCGACAAAATACCTTTTTGTTAAAACAAGCGCATATACAGCAGTTCAGAAGACTCTATAATGCAGGACGGTGGACCACCCAAAGACATTCTTCTATAATACTATAATATAATAAACCACACATTATGTTCAAATTTTTTTAAATAATTGAAATTCCAAGACCAAGGCCCCACCTCTGCTGCATCAGTAACCCATATATTGCTTAACGGACACAGACTGGAGTTGACTGATGCACGAGTACACACTACACACCCGTCACCCGGGCTTCACAATCCACCCCAAAAAAACGCAAAATTTTATCGAAATTGTCGGACAAAATACCTTTTTTTTTTTTTTTTAAACAAGCTAATATACAGCAGTTCAGAAGACTCTATAATGCAGGATGGTGGACCACCCAAAGATATTAAGTAATAAACCACACAATGTTTGAAATTTGGTAAAAAAATGATTACATGTGTGTAAGTGCATCTGTCTCCAAAAAATCAGATGGCAAAAGGATTCTATTTGCCAAAAATGATTAAGCAGAGTTAATCCCTCTCCATCTAATTTTTTTTTTCATTAAAAAATCACACGCAACAAGCGTTCCGTTCTGTAACGGTTAGCATTCTGCAAAATTCTATTTTATTACTGATAAAATTACCAGTAAATTTAACAATAACACTACCCAAGAGTGTTTAATTACCCCATACATTGCACCAGGAGCAGTCAGGAGTAGGCCTCAGCAGTACCCAAGAGGCTTTAATAACCCCTTACCTTGCCCGATCAATTGTGAGATCGAGCAATAACAGGTGTGTTATGGCCTCAGATGTCCTGGGCCGCACTAGCGCTCCACTGAACGGATTAGCGTCTCTCTATCTTTCAATGACTGGTGCGTGTTGCACGCTGAAACCAGTTTGTGATAGGGATCTGTGATTGCAATTATTTAATCTTAAAACGAGAAATTACCAGTAAGTGAGGGTCATAAGCTGGCATTTATTAAGTCCCTGCCCTTTGTACACACCGCCCGTCGCTATAAGCGATTGGATTAGTTAGTGAGTTGGTTAGTGAAATCCTGGGATCGGCCCAGGCAGGGTAGGAGAAGGCCCTGGCAGAGCGCAGAGAATTTAACGATCATTGTTGAAATTTGAATTAGGCATGAATTTAGCTACTGCTAAACATCCAAAAATGTAAGGCCCAAGGCCAGAGGCACCAGGGAGGCAAGTAGTTCCTGAAAGACACAGAATGAGCCTGGAGCATGCATTTGCAGTACCCAAGAGGTTTTCATAACCCCTTACATTTAAAGATCAATGTTTACATTTGCATTAAGCATGTATTTAGCTACTGCTAAACTTCAAAAAATTATAGGCCCAAGGCCTGAGGCACTAGGGAGGCAAGTAGTTTGTGAAAGACACATAATGAGTCTGGAGCAGTCATTCGCAGTACCCAAGAGGGTTTCATAACCCCTTACATTTAAAGATCAATGTTGACATTTGCATTAAGCATGTATTTAGCTACTGCAAAACTTCAAAAAATTATAGGCCCAAGGCCAAAAGCTTCAGTTTTCCCCATATTAGGAGCATAGTTGTCCCCCAGATTAGGCAGCATAGATGTCCCCCAGATTAGGCAGCATAGATGTCCCCCAGAGTAGGCAGCATAGATGTCCCCCAGATTAGGAGCATACTTGTCCCCCAGATTAGGCAGCATAGATGTCACCCAGATTAGGAGCATAGTTGTCCCCCAGAGTAGGCAGCATAGATGTCACCCAGATTAGGCAGCATAGATGTCCCCCAGATTAGGAGCATACTTGTCCCCCAGATTAGGCAGCATAGATGTCCCACAGATTAGGCAGCATAGCTGTCCCCCAATCAGTGCTGGCCGGTCAGAGCCAATCAAAGGGCCGTATGTGTCAAGCGGGCCGTACAATCCACAGGTCTGCCCCAGAGGGTTTCATAACCAACCACAATGGAGAAAATTTTGTTGTAGGAGCATGGTCAATCTACTCAGACCCATCTGTCATTGGTGGCTGGAAATCCTGGCTGATCCATCCCTGATTCATCTTGACAAACGTCAGTCTCTCCACATTTTTAGTGGACAGACGAGTTCGCCTTGGGGTGACTATGGCCCCGGCCGCACTAAACACCCGCTCTGATGGCACACTACTGGCTGGGCAGGACAGCTTTTCCAGGGCAAACTCCGCTAGTTGTGGCCATAAATCGAGTTTGGCTGCCCAGAAGTCCAGCGGATCTTCAACGGTTGTTGGCAGGGTCATGTCGAGGTAAGCCATCACCTGCTGGTTCAGGTCCTGCTCCATGTCCACCTGCTGCTGATGAGTAGCTTTACTATGCTGCTGAAGGAAGCTACTCATCACCGACTGTAGACTCAGGCTGCTGCTGATTGAGCCGGTACTGCTCCTGCCACCCCTCCCCTCCCCAGCAGCCGTGGCAGTGGAAGGTGAGCGCAGAGGGGCCCCCCGAGTCAGACCTGCGAGTGGATGGACCATGTGGCCGATAGGCATCGGCCAACCGACTACGTAGAAGCTCCCAGAAGTAGGTCAGTTTGTCCTCCCTCTCAGTGGGTGTAAAAAAGGCCACCATTCTGGGCCGGTAGCAAGGGTCTAATAAGGTGGAGATCCAGAAGCGCTGACGAATTTTGACAATTCGGGGGTCACTACGCAAGCAACTCAGCATGCATCGTGCCATTTGTGACAGTGACTCGCTGGGACTACCTGCCTCCATCTCCACTGCATACTGCCACGGTGTGTCTGGGTCCTCTGTCTCGCCTCCCTCGTAATAACCCTTCAGCTCCTCTGGCTGCTCCTGCTCCTCCTCTACTGTCCAATGACCAGAAACACCGGCCATCTCATCCACCGTAAACTGTGCTCCGCTCTGGCCCTCGTCATCCTCCTCGAGATCATCCCCCACAGGACTCATGTAGCCTTCTGATGTAGGCGCAACATCTCCATTGCTGTGAACAGCAATGTTTTCAATAGTTTTTTGGAGTAAATGTAGGAGTGGAATTACGTCATTCATGGCGTAATCCGAGCGACTAAAAAAAATGTGGCTTCCTCAAAGGGCCTCAGCAAACGGCAGGTGTCACGTATGAGCTGCCATTCGTTCACATTGAAGTTACACAGGGGAGTACTCCTATCTGCTTGTATCATGAAAAAATCCGTGATGGCTTTTCTTTGTTCGTATAGTCTGTCCAACATATGGAGGGTGGAATTCCAACCTGTGGCAATGTCATAAATGAGACTATGTTGTGGGATACCGTTCTGACGCTGCAGCTCAAGCAAAGTGTGCTTGGCGGTGTACGAGTGGCTGAAATGCATGCACAGTTTCCATGCCATTGTCAAGACGTCTTGCAAATGGGGTGAAGACTTGATGAACTTCTTGACAACCAGATTCAACATGTGTGCCATGCAGGGCGAATGGTTCACACTTCCTTGTCGCAGCGCGGCCACAATGTTCTTCCCATTGTCGGTTTCCAGATTTTGTGGAGTAAGCCATACTCGGATTTCTTCCCTAATGAACTTCAGCAGTTCCTCCCCTGTGTGACTCCGTTCGCCAAGGCAAACCATGTGAAGGACGGCTTGACACCGCTGTGCCCTACACACGTGGTACGATGAAGGGCCACCGAGATTTGGATGTGCAGTGGAGGCCGAGGACACAGGGGAGCGAGAGCATGGAGGAGGAAGCGGTGTGACCTGTCCAAGTTGCTGTTGTGGCTGTGCAGGAACAACATTTACCCAGTGGGCCGTAAAAGACATGTATTATCCCTGCCCGTAGTTACAGCTCCACACGTCAGCGCTGCCGTGCACTTTTGAACACACCGACAGGCTCAAGGACTGGCCCACCTTCTCTTGTACAAACTTATGCAGGGCTGGTACTGCCTTCTTCGCAAAGAAATGACGGCTTGGGACTCTCCACCTTGGCTCGGCACAAGCCATCAATTCCCTGAAAGCTGCAGAGTCCACCAGTTGGAAAGGAAGGGACTGCAACACCAGCAACTTGGACAGGAGCACATTCAACTTCTGCGCCATTGGATGAGTGGGCGCATACTGTTGTCTCTTGGACATGGCTTCGCCGATCGATTGTTGGCGGAATGGCTGACTACGAGCGGAGGAAGCAGGAGTGCAAGAAGGAGGGTTTGACACAATGCTCCCTACGGCTGAGGTGGTGGAGCCTTGGCTGGATGACGGAGGGAGCGGATGGCCACTGGGTTATGCGGCAGGCTTGACCACTACCTCGGAGCCACGGTTATCCCAGGCCGCTTTATGGTGGCGAATCATGTGTTGACCAGGGCCGAGATTGGAACCCTGGCCACGCTTCACTTTCTGCCCACAGATTTTGCATGTGACTACGCTAAGGTTCTCCGGATTCTTTATGAAGAACAACCACACCGCAGAGTAGCTGATTTTCCCACTCGCAGTTCGCACTATTTCAGTGCTATTGGCGCCGTCTCCAGGAACCCATGTTCCACTACCTCCCTGAATGGTAGCTTGCTGCGAAGCAGGTGGTCTCCCCCTGGCACGTTTGGCTCCTGAATTTCCACTACTGCCACCACTACACTGATTGCCAACCGTGCTACCGCCTTGCTGCCTCATAGACAAAGAGCAAATCTCTTCTCCTGATGATGATGAAGCCCCGGCTTCTGCACACGGCTCCCAATTGCGATCGGCTTCATCATCATCAAAAGATGTGTGCACGTCACTGATGTCCTCCTCGTGTTCCACAACAGTGTCTGCCTCAGGACCCTGAACAATTGAAACATTGCCTCCCACGTCACTCTCCGCATCACTACTTGCCCGCCTTGCGGAGCAAGGGACGCATGTCTCCTCACATTCTTGGCTGCCCATTAGATGTTGACTGACCTCTATTACATCGTCCTCGCTAAATAGTGGAGCTGAACCCAAAGCATGAGATACTTCTTTGGGAGAGGGAACAGCATAGGACAAAGGCAATGGGATTACGGGGACTGCTCCCGGGCCATGCCAACTGAGGGTTGTGTCTGAGGAACCCACCGACTCTTGACTGGGGTTGTCAGATGTCGCTTGTGATGATGGGGATGAGTGTGCAAACCAATTGACGAGGAGAGATGGGTCAACGACACGACCGCTGGGTGTTAACGGGAGCTCAGGCCTATTGCTGCAACTCCTGCTGCCACTCGCCCCAAGTTTGCTGCCAACTCTGCCTGACTTATGTAGGCCTCTGCCCCTTCTCTGTGCACGTCCTGGCACTTCCCTGCCTGACATACTTAGTGCATTTATGAGGGTATAGAACAGCAGCAGGCGATTACTTACGGCTGTCCTTTCAAAGTATATATGACCTAGACAAAATAACAGTTACTAAATAGTACACTCCTTTGTTGTATGTATGCCCTTTGCAATGATGAGCGCACTGGTATGCGTATTTCTACGCAGAAAAAATGCTTTTTTTGTTGTATACACCAGCCAGTGTATACTAATGTGTGGAATAGCACTGAATTTAGCACCGAGACAGAAATACAGGTACTAAATAGTACACTTCTTGGTTGTATGTATGCCCTTTGCAATGATAAGGCCACTGTTAAGCGTATTTGTACGCAGGAAAAACTATTTTTTTCTTTAATACACCGGCAGGTGTATAACGTGTGGTATAACACTTAATTTAGCACAGAGACAGAAAAAAGGTAGTATGTAGTACACTATTTGCTTATATTTAGGCCCTTTGCAATGATAAGGCCACTGTTAAGCGTATTTTTACTCAGGAAAACCTTTTTTTTCTTTAATACACCGGCAGGTGTATAACGTGTGGTATAACACTGAATTTAGCACAGAGACAGAGTAACAGGTGAAAAATGGTAAAAAGACACTAAAGTCCACACTAATATGACTTATCTCTGAACAGCAGCAGGACCCAACAGTGCAGCACCACCAAAAAAAAAAAATCCAGGGATTAAACCCTAAATTGCACTCTATCACACAATTCTGAGCAGCAGAAGATTTGTGGAGAAAAAAAAAACTCAATAGAGCTGAAAAATGAGGAGATAAGATGCTTCAGAAAGTTCAGGCAGCTTGGAGATCTGTATGAGGCAGCTGACAGCTATCTGCCCCTCTCTGCTGCAATGCTCAATAACGTGAATAGGAGGTTTAGCAATCAATGATCCTTCTCAGTGTAACAGCACAGCACTCTGCACTCCTGCCTTTCCCTAATGCTGATGTGACTAGCAGTTGCAGTGTAACGCTGTGGTATGAGCTATTCACACACACGCAGTCCCGTCCTCTCCATCTGACTGCATAGATGAAATTAAGAGAGGCAAGATGGCCGTCGATTATATAGGGGCTGTGACATCACAGGGGTCAGTGAACACTGATAGGCTGCATCTCACATGTGGTTCAGGGTCAGCCCGCCTATCTTCATTCCCGCCGCTGTTTCCCGCCCTCCCACAATCCCCTGCCCCATGTACTCACATGTGGATCCATCCATCCATCTTAGCTCTACAATAGCCTGGAACTCTGTAAAATAGAGTTTAATGAAGCGATTCGTGCGATAGAATCGCGGCGATATTCGTATTCGTTGCAAATCGAATTTTTCATGAAATTCGTAACGAATTCAGGTTCGTCAAGTTCGATTCGCTCATCTCTACTAATAACCTTTAAATACAGTTTACATTCATTGTACAATACTTATAACACAGGTACATGAGTAATATACAATAATAATACCATAATTATTGTATATTACTATACATAATGACTTAGGGGGACCCTGCAGGAGAGCCCTGTGGACCTGGGGGACTCTGCCTGAGGGCACTTAAGGACTGTACAGAACCTTGTTCTGTACCGGGACACCACAAGAGAAATAACTGCTTGTAGAGCTCAGAGAGAGGATTGTGTGGAAGCACAGATATGGACAAGGGAACAAAAATTAATTCTGCAGCAGTGAAAGTTGCCCAGTGGCCACCAGAATTCTTAACAGGAAGAAGGTTGGAACAATTGGAACAACCAAGACTCTTCCTAGAGCTGCCAGCTCACCAAACTTAGTAATTGGCGGAGAATGGGCTTGGTAAGGAAAGTGACCAAGGCCAAGTGACCTCATGTACGGCCTCCATTTTAGGACATAGTTAGTCGTCAGCCGCACATCTGTCCCCCATCAGGCGAAACAGCATCCCGCCTCCTCCCTCGGGCCAGTCCTCCGTCAGTCGTCAGCCACAACTCCCTCCTCCCAAACACCGTCATTCCTCAGATGATTCTCCCTCAGAGGCAACTTCCTGCAGCATAGAAGAACCGACGCTGCACAGCATGTATAGCAGAGTCAAAACTGAACTTGCAACTTGCACGTGTACTACAGACACTACATGTACAACAGAACCTGTATAGCAGAGCCAACACTGAATAGCATGTACAACAGAACCTGTATAGCAGAGAGCTGACAATGACTCGGCTCTGCTACACGGCAGGAAGGTTTTTCGTCTGAGGGATGACAAAGTTTCGGATGAGGGAGTTTTGGATGATGGAGGAGGGAGTTGCGGCTGACGCCTGACTGAGATTGGTCCGAGGGAGGAGGCGGGACGTTGTTTTGACTGATGTGGGACGGAGTTACGGCTGACGATGTCCTAAAATGGACACCATACCCATGGTTACTCTGCACAAAGAAGCTGTGTGCAGATGGTAAAAAGTTCCAGAAGGTCAACCCTCAATGCAGCATACCACCAATCTGGGATTTATGGAAGAGTGGCCAGAAAGAAGCCTCTTCTGAGTAATAAAAGACACATGAAAGCCGCCTTCTGGATACCCTGAAAGACAGTGGTGTCTCCGAAGAAAATGTGAATGAAGGAGGTGATATTTTTTATATTGTATCACTGCCTCCCCCCCATGAAAATCCCCCATATATTGGACAATAGCTAGTGCAGAAGTATATTGTACCCTGAGTACCGTGAGAAACAATCCAGAGCAGAAACCCTGCAAGCCTCTGCGTCAGCATGTGTTACAAGGGGGATGTGAGTCTAGTACAGTTCTACAGTCACAAGTCTAGTAAAGTCCCTATTCTTCAGTCACAAGTCTAGTAAAGTCCCTATTCTTCAGTCACAAGTCTAGTAAAGTCCCTATTCTTCAGTCACAAGTCAAGTCTTCAATCCTTCTCAAGTCTCATCCTATAGTGCAGTGGAGAAGAAGCCAGGCTACACCACAGAGGTAACTCCTAGTTAGCCCCAGTGGTAAGCCTCTTAAAGGGGTATTCCGCCCCTAGACATTTTATCCCCTATCCAAAGCATAGGGGATAAGATGTCAGATCGCTGCGGTCCCGCTGCTGGGGACCCCTGGGATCCCCGCTGCAGCACCGCGCTATCATTACAGCACAGAGCGAGTTCGCTCTGCACGTAATGATGGGCGGTACAGGGGCCGGAGCATCGTTACGTCATGGCTCCGCCCCTCGTGATATCACGGCCCGCCCCTTTCAATACAAGTCTATGGGAGGGGGCGTGGCTGTCGTCACGCCCCCTCCCATAGACTTGCATTAAGGGGACGGGCCGTGATGTCACGAGGGGCGGCGCCATGACGTCACGCGGCTCCGTCCCCTGTATCGCCCGTCATTACTCAGAGAGGGACCGCGGCGATCTGACATCTTATCCCCTATCCTTTGGATAGGGGATAAAATGTCTAGGGGCGGAATACCCCTTTAAGTGGATAGAGAACAAGTCCCATTCTACCAAGTCTTAACCCCTCTAGGACCAAGGGCATACATGCCCTCGTCCCGCTTCCCTTCTATGATGCAGGGTCATGGGCTGACCCCGTGTCATAGGGAGATAATACCTGACATCACTGATCACGGTGATGTCTGGCATTAACCCCTTAAATACCAATCTAAAATTGAAAAAAATTTATCCCGGCAGCTCAGTGGAGCTGATCAGGACCACCGCGGGGAAATTGTGATATCCAGATCACCTGAGAGGATGGCGGGAGGACCCCTACCTGCCTCCTCACCGTCAGATTGTTGCTAGGATGCTCCAGCCTTGTCCTCTGGGGACTATAAAATGATGTGAATTAACCCCTTCCCTAATAAAAATTTGTATCACCCCCCTTTTCCCAATATGTATGTATGCAATTAGAAGATTGCATGTAATAGTCTCCTCTGGGGACTATAAAATGATGTGAATTAACCCCTTCCCTAATAAAAATTTGTATCACCCCCCTTTTCCCAATAAAAATAAATAAAAAATATATGTAAACAAAAATAAACATAAACATATGTGGTATTGCCGCGTGTGTAAATGTCCGAACTATAATATTGCATATTTTTGGTCACTTTGTATACCCCCAAAAAATTTATAAAAAGAGATCAAAAAGTCCCATGAAAACAAAAAGGTGCCTATAAAAACTGCAAATCACGGCGCAAAAAATTAGCTCTCATACATCCCCATTTGTGGAAAAATAAAAAAGTTATAGGGGTCAGAATATGACAATTTTAAAGATACAAATTTTGGTGCATGTAGTTATATATTTTTTGAAGCAGTAAAATAAAATAAAACCTACATAAATTAGGTATCCTTGTAACCATATGGACCTACAGAATAAAGATAATGTGTCATTTTTACCGAAAAGTGCACTGAGTAGAATCGAAGCCCCCAAAAATTACAAAATGGTATTTTTTTTCTTCAATTTTGCCCCACAAATATTTTTTTTCTGGTTTCGCTGTAGATTTTGTAGGGAAATCATTGATGGTATTACAAATTAAAATTGGTAGCGCAAAAAACAACCCCTCATATGGGTCTTTTGGTGGAAAATTGAAAATGCGGAAAATGCTATGATTTTTAGAAGGTGAGGAGGAAAAAACTAAAGGATAAAAATTAGAAAACCCGTGGTCCTGAAGGGGTTAAATTACTCAGTTATTTCTGAGCTTCTGAAAGTGTATGTCAAGGACGGTATCCCAAGCCTATATGAGTACAAGTGTGTTTCTTCTGTATTGGATCTGTCTCACAAGTAAACAACAAGTTGGTACCCATAAATCCTGGTTTTTGAGGTATTCATTTCCCAGGGCCTTGACACGGATTTCAGATTTCTTGAAGTAGTGGTTAGTGGGAATATTCATCTAACTAAGGGTTGCGCCACTCCTGCCGCGTGTCACTACAACCCTCATCATCTATCATGCACTTCAATCACAACCCTCCTGGCATCACGAACTTGACAATTTGCCAGCTAAGTATCCCTTCCCATAGACTTGCATAGCGGGGACGGGGTGGGGTGGGGGGACGGGAGCCGTCACGATACTCCGGCCCGGTGGTCGCCACCCGGCTGTTTGTGAGTTGGCACTGCGGCGTGCATCTCAAACAGGTGGGTGGTGAATAAAAGATTGCGGGGGTCCCCAGCGGCGGGACCCCCGCGGCGAGACATCTTATCTCCTATCCTTTGGATAGGGGATAAGATGTCTCAGGGTCGGAGTACCCCTTTAAAGACGCAGCGATTTTTCACTTCTAAAAGACATAAGACTTTGAATTTTTCACTTAAAGACCCATTTTAGGGCTTTTCTTTCCACCACCAATTGTACTTTGTTATACTTTGTAATGACATCACTCATTTTACCACTAAATCTAAGTGAAACATTAAAGGAGAACTCCGGAATATAAAAATGTTTGCCCACAGTGCTGGCAGTAAAAAAATAAAGATGTACATACCTTCCTCCGCTCCCCCGGGGCCTCCGGTCTCCGCCGCGATCCACTTCCTGGTTGCCGGTGTTCGGATGAATCATACTGCGCTCAGCCAATCACCAGCCGCAGCGAAGTTCGACTCGGCTGGCGATAGGCGCAGTAAGATTCTCCGACCACCAGCAACCAGGAAGTGGATCACAGCGGAGGCTGGAGCCGGTTACTGAAGGCCCCGGGGGAGCGGAGGAAGGTATGTACATCTTTATTTTTTTACTGCACTATGGGCGACAATTTTTATTTTCCGGAGTTCTCCTTTAACAATGAAAAATTATTTGTGGGGCGAAATCGAAAATAAAAATTCACAAAAAACTATTTTGTAACTTCTGGGGGCTTCCGTTTCTATGCAACACACTTTTCAGTAAAAATTACCCATTATTTTTATCCTAATGCCCACAGTAAGTAGTTCCCTCATTAGGTAGGTAGTAGGTGATGCTTCCAGTAGGAAATGCACCCAGGTAGGCAATGCCCCCGGGTAGGTAGTACCCCCCAGGTAGCTAGTGCCCTCATAAAGATAATGCACCCAGTTGGAAGTGGCACAAGGTAGGTAGTGCTCCCAGACAGGTTGTACCCCCTAGTGGTAGTTACTGCCCCCCAGGTAGGTAGTACCCCCATGTAGGTTATGAACCCAGTAAGTTCGCTATTTGTGGTTATGAACCCAGATGGCCACTATTTGTACACTGTACATACAGAAACAGGAGACCACTGTTTGAGCTGCAATCTACTGCTTTTATGCTTGGGCGGGTGCAGGTGGGTGCAGTGGGGGCCTGGACCCCTCTGGGAGCTTTGGCCCCTTACTGGGGTAGTGGCTATGCCCCTTCACGTTTGCCCTATATATCAATCTGCTCCGATTTTTTTCCTCTAGAACATGATACCAGCAATTCAGACTCCATGTTCTATGTGACAAATTCCCACATGGGATGAGCTGATCTCTGCAGGATCAGTATCAGAAGCCTTTCCTGATCCGGGGGGATCCTTGTAATAATCACATATTTCCCATTACAAGGACTTTATATTTTGGATAATTGAAGGTGGTCCTCTAATAGACATCCCCTTTGATTTCAATATGCCTTTACAGGGCTGATGTAGTAACCCCTTTATATCATAATTAGAGATGAGCGAACTTACAGTAAATTCGATTCGTCACGAACTTCTCGGCTCGGCAGTTGATGCCTTTTCCTGCATAAATTAGTTCAGCCTTCAGGTGCTCCGGTGGGCTGGAAAAGGTGGGTACAGTCCTAGGAGACTCTTTCCTAGGACTGTATCCACCTTTTCCAGCCCACCGGAGCACCTGAAGGCTGAACTAATTTACGCAGGAAAAGTCATCAACTGCCGAGCCGAGAAGTTCGTGACGAATCGAATTTACTGTAAGTTCGCTCATCTCTAATCATAATACAAAAGAATAATCTGAATATTGTATGTAAGTTGTACAATACATTTTTAACAGAAGTACAAAACCCAATTTTCTATCTTACCGATCTGTCTTAGCTTTACCACAGTGCAGACCACGCACGTACAGCAGGTTATTTACAACCCAATGGGGCCCTCGGGAGAGTTGCTCTTTTGTCAGTGTTTATAGTAACCTGCACACACACTGGCCCTATAGATACGAAGTAATTTCCTGCATACAGATTCACTATATAAGTACCTGCTTCCTGTGGTTAAGTGTAGACTTATGTTCATACTTATACCAGGACATGACAACATATTTAAGATAAGTGTTTACGGGCTCTTGGATTCTCTGCATATACTTATCTCTCATACTCATTTTGTCTTAAAAGGATTATCCAGGAAAAAAACATTTATATATATATATATATATATATATATATATATATATATATATATCAACTGGCTCCAGAAAGTTAAACAAATGAGTAAATTACTTCTATGAAATAATCTTAATCCTTTCAGTACTAATGAGCTGCTGAAGTTGAGTTGTTCTTTTCTGTCTAAGTGCTCTCTGATGACACCTGTCTCGGGAACTGTCCAGAGAAGAAGCAAATCCCCATAGCAAACCTATTCTACAATGTGCAGTTCCAGAGACAAGCAGAGATTTCAGCAGACAGCACTGTTGTCAGACAGAAAAGAACAACTCAACTTCAGCAGCTGATAATTATTAGAAGGATTAAGATTTTTCAATAGAAGTCATTAAAAATCTGTTTAACTTTCTGGAGCCAGTTGATGTATAAAATTTTTTTTTTCCTGGAATACCCCTTTAAAGACTAAGGGGGAGATTTATCAAAACCTGTCAAGAGGAAAAGTTGCCCAGTTGCCCATAGAAACCAATCAGATCGCTTCTTTCATTTTGCAGAGGCCTTGTTAAAAAGGAAAGAAGCGATCTGATTGGTTGCTATGGGCAACTGGGCAACTTTTCCTCTGGACAGGTTTTGATAAATCTCCCCCTAAGTACTTTCTTTCTAAAGGAAACATGTTATGGTGGTTCTGTGGCTGACAAAGGTTTTGGGAGTCCTGTGGCTAGCACTGTTATGGGGTCATTTGGCTGACACTGATATGGGGTCATTTGGCTAGCACTGATATGGGAGTTCTGTGGTTTATACTGTTATGGGAGTCTTGTGGCTGGCACTCTTATGGGACTTCTGTGACTGGAACTGTTATTGGGGTCCTCTGGCTGACAATGTTATGGGAGTCCTGTGCTTTGCACTGTTATGGGAGACCTGTGGCTGGCAATATTATGGGAGTCCCTTGGCTGGCAATATTATGGGAGTCCTGTGGCTGGTAGAGTAGCGGAAGACCTGTGGCTGACAATATTATGGGAGTCCCTTGGCTGGCAATATTATGGGAGTCCTGTGGCTGGTAGAGTAGCGGGAGACCTGTGGCTGACAATATTATGGGAGTCCCTTGGCTGGCAATATTATGGGAGTCCTGTGGCTGGTAGAGTAGCGGGAGACCTGTGGCTGACAATATTATGGGAGTCCCTTGGCTGGCAATATTATGGGAGTCCTGTGGCTGGTAGAGTAGCGGGAGACCTGTGGCTGACAATATTATGGGAGTCCCTTGGCTGGCAATATTATGGGAGTCCTGTGGCTGGTAGAGTAGCGGAAGACCTGTGGCTGACAATATTATGGGAGTCCCTTGGCTGGCAATATTATGGGAGTCCTGTGGCTGGTAGAGTAGCGGGAGACCTGTGGCTGACAATATTATGGGAGTCCCTTGGCTGGCAATATTATGGGAGTCCTGTGGCTGGTAGAGTAGCGGGAGACCTGTGGCTGACAATATTATGGGAGTCCCTTGGCTGGCAATATTATGGGAGTCCTGTGGCTGGTAGAGTAGCGGAAGACCTGTGGCTGACAATATTATGGGAGTCCCTTGGCTGGCAATATTATGGGAGTCCTGTGGCTGGTAGAGTAGCAGGAGTCCTGTTGCTGGCACTGTTATAGGAGCCCTGTGGTTGGCTCTGTTATAGAAGTTTAGGGGCTGACACTGTTATGGGAGTCCTGTGACTGAAACATATATGGGAGTCCTGTGACTGAAACATATATGGGAGTCCTGTGAATGGCCCTTGTATGAAAGTCCTTTGGCTGGTACTGTGTATGGGACAAGTGTTGGCTCCCCAATAAGGTCTTATTCCTGGGCTGGAAAAGTTTAGAAACCACTAATATAGAGAAGATCATTGTGATTTTATCATGTTATCATCCATTAACTAACAGGCACCACAAGTGCTGGACAATTTGATTTCGTAGAAGGTTTACAACTAAATGGTTGCAGCAGCACTATTGGTCAAAAAACTTTGACAATATATACATATATATATATATATATATATATATATATATATATATATATATATATGTATATATAAAACCTATTTGTTAGTTCACGGTGCTGCCTAAAATACTGTTATACTACATTCCATCACACAATGAGTCACTTTTCCCTCATATATTGCAAGAGGAACCCCACCAGTTTCCTGCAGCTATGATTTATTGTATGTCAGTCTTTGTTAATATAAGTTCAAGGAGAGTTGTTAGAATTTGTGAGTATATGGCGTGAAGCCCAGTGTTATCTAGATACATTGTGATCTTATAATATTACACAACAAAGCTTTAATGTGTTGCCCCTGAATATATGAAAATGTATTGGGAGGTTCACAATACTGGATATATGTGAAGTAATCTAATGTACACGGCTGAATGGTAATTTGGTCACATTTCATCTCCTAACCAATAACAACCAAGTCCCTAGTCCAATCTTCCTTTTCTAGAAGAATGGGAGGACCTAAATCTGTTGGAACTAAATATATAGATTATATGTCACCTCTCTAGTCAGCAAAGACTTTCTATTCCTGTACCTTTTTCAAGTTCACACGGAGGGTATTGTCTTACGTTTTCAGTCTCCAAGAGGGAGAAAGTTATCTCTACAAGAGAGAAGAAGTTGAGCTAGAGCCTCTCTGTCTTACACTGATCTATTTTGGGTCTGTGCTGCCTGTCTGCCATGTCAGAAGGACTTCCATGGATGCGCCTTTTCAAGGGTTGTGTCCTAGATAACGCCCAAAGTATGAGTAAAGTTAAAGGTGTACTCCGCTGCACCGTCGTTTGGAACATTTTGTTCCAAATGCTAGTAGCGGGCAGCGGGGGTTGTGATGTCACGACCACGCCGCCTCAATGCAAGTCTATGGGAGGGGGCGTGGCGACTGCCACGCCCCCTCCCATAGACTTGCATTGAGGGGGCATGGCTGTGATGTCACGACCCCCGCCGCCAGCACCCAGCATTCTAAACAAACACTGGATGCGGCACAGAGATCGAGGGGGGATCCCAGCTGCGGGACCTCCACGATCAGACATCTTATCCCCTATAAGATGTCTAGGGACGGAGTACCCCTTTATGTCTACATTTTCACCTTACACCATTGTGAACTAACCCGTGAAGGTCATCATACAGCAGCAGTGTTCATTTTGGTCGGACAATTTCATTTTAGTTTTAGTCATAGTCATTTTTACAAAACTTCATATTTAGTTCTAGTCGTATTTTAGTCATCTGCTTAATTTTACTTGTTGTGCTGGCTGACAGGGAATGCTGAGACTTGTAGTACTGATTGACAGGTAATGCTGATACTTGTAGTGCTGATAGATAATGATGAGACTTGTAGTGCTGACAGGTAATGATGAGACTTGTAGTGCTGACAGATAATGATGAGACTTGTAGTGCTGACAGGTAATGATGAGACTTGTAGTGCTGACAGATAATGATGAGACTTGTAGTGCTGACAGGTAATGATGAGACTTGTAGTTCTGACAGGTAATGATGAGACTTGTAGTGCTGACAGGTAATGATGAGACATGTAGTGCTGACAGGTAATGGTGAGACTTGTAGTGCTGACAGGTAATGATGGGACTTGTAGTGCTGACAGATAATGATGAGACTTGTAGTGCTGACAGGTAATGATGAGACTTGTAGTTCTGACAGGTAATGATGAGACTTGTAGTGCTGACAGGTAATGATGAGACATGTAGTACTGACAGGTAATGATGAGGCTTGTAGTACTGACAGGTAATAATGAGACTTGTAGTGCTGACAGGTAATGATGAGACTTGTAGTGCTGACAGGTAATGATGAGACTTGTAGTACTGACAGGTAATGATGAGACTTGTAGTGCTGACAGGTAATGATGAGACTTGTAGTGCTGACAGGTAATGATGAGACTTGTAGTGCTGACAGGTAATGATGAGACTTGTAGTGCTGACAGGTAATGGTGAGACTTGTAGTGCTGACAGGTAATGATGAGACTTGTAGTGCTGACAGGTAATGATGAGACTTGTAGTGCTGACAGGTAATGATGAGACTTGTAGTGCTGACAGGTAATGATGGGACTTGTAGTGCTGACAGGTAATGATGAGACTTGTAGTGCTGACAGGTAATGATGAGACTTGTAGTGCTGACAGGTAATGGTGAGACTTGTAGTGCTGACAGGTAATGGTGAGACTTGTAGTGCTGACAGGTAATGATGAGACTTGTAGTGCTGACAGGTAATGATGAGACTTGTAGTGCTGACAGGTAATGCTGATACTTGTAGTACTGACTGGTAATGATGAGACTTGTAGTACTGACTGGTAATGCTGAGACTTGTAGTGCTGACAGGTAATGATGAGACTTGTAGTGCTGACAGGTAATGATGAGACTTGTAGTGCTGACAGGTAATGATGAGACTTGTAGTGCTGACAGGTATTAATGAGACTTGTAGTTCTGACAGGTAATGATGAGACTTGTAGTGCTGACAGGTAATGGTGAGACTTGTAGTGCTGACAGGTAATGATGAGACTTGTAGTGCTGACAGGTAATGATGAGACTTGTAGTGCTGACAGGTAATGATGAGACTAGTAGTTCTGACAGGTAATGATGAGACTTGTAGTGCTGACAAGTATTGATGAGACTTGTAGTGCTGACAGGTATTGATGAGACTTGTAGTGCTGACAGGTATTGATGAGACTTGTAGTGCTGACAGGTATTGATGAGACTTGTAGTGCTGACAGGTATTGATGAGACTTGTAGTTCTGACAGGTAATGGTGAGACTTGTAGTTCTGACAGGTAATGGTGAGACTTGTAGTGCTGACAGGTAATGATGAGACTTGTAGTGCTGACAGGTAATGATGAGACTTGTAGTGCTGACAGGTAATGATGAGACTAGTAGTGCTGACAGGTAATGATGAGACTAGTAGTTCTGACAGGTAATGATGAGACTTGTAGTGCTGACAGGTATTGATGAGACTTGTAGTGCTGACAGGTATTGATGAGACTAGTAGTTCTGACAGGTAATGATGAGACTTGTAGTGCTGACAGGTAATGATGAGACTTGTAGTGCTGACAGGTAATGATGAGACTTGTAGTTCTGACAGGTAATGATGAGACTTGTAGTGCTGACAGGTAATGATGGGACTTGTAGTGCTGACAGGTAATGATGAGACTAGTAGTTCTGACAGGTAATGATGAGACTTGTAGTGCTGACAGGTAATGATGAGACTTGTAGTGCTGACAGGTAATGATGAGACTTGTAGTGCTGACAGGTAATGATGAGACTTGTAGTTCTGACAGGTAATGATGAGACTTGTAGTGCTGACAGGTAATGATGGGACTTGTAGTGCTGACAGGTAATGATGAGACTAGTAGTTCTGACAGGTAATGATGAGACTTGTAGTGCTGACAGGTAATGATGAGACTTGTAGTGCTGACAGGTAATGATGGGACTTGTAGTGCTGACAGGTAATGATGAGACTTGTAGTTCTGACAGGTAATGATGAGACTTGTAGTGCTGACAGGTAATGATGGGACTTGTAGTGCTGACAGGTAATGATGAGACTTGTAGTGCTGACAGGTAATGATGAGACTTGTAGTGCTGACAGGTAATGATGAGACTTGTAGTGCTGACAGGTAATGATGAGACTTGTAGTGCTGACAGGTAATGATGAGACTTGTAGTGCTGACAGGTAATGATGAGACTTGTAGTGCTGACAGGTAATGATGGGACTTGTAGTGCTGACAGGTAATGATGATACTTGTAGTGCTGACAGGTAATGATGAGACTTGTAGTGCTGACAGGTAATGATGAGACTTGTAGTGCTGACAGGTAATGATGAGACTTGTAGTGCTGACAGGTAATGATGAGACTTGTAGTGCTGACAGGTAATGATGAGACTTGTAGTGCTGACAGGTAATGATGAGACTTGTAGTGCTGACAGAGGTCCCCTACACTATGTGGCAACTTAAAAAAATAAAAATAAAATTAAAAATAAAACAATGTTTACTAGTCACTTCGCTCTTAGGAGGAACTGTGAATTAATTTCCCTAAAACTCTGTATCCATGTGAGTTTAGAAGGTAGAAATGGTTACTCCGTCTAGATCCGTCCCGTTCTTCTCCCGTCAAAAATAAAAGCGGACTTAAAAAAAAATGGACAATAACGAATGCAAACGGATGTTATCCATTTGTATCCATTATTGTTCAGTCAATAAACCAAGAATTTTTTGTTGTTCTGAGCATGCTCAAGAATAAAAACGGATAAAAATACGGATTGAAAAGACGGATGCCAACGGATGACATTAAAGGCTCATCCGTTTTCCATAGACTTCAATGTTAAATTTACTATATCTGTTTTTTCTTCCGTTTTTTCTGACGGAAGAAAAAATGCTGCATGTGCCGTTTTTTCTGCTGTCAAAAAAACTGAAATGAGTGCAGACGGGTACAAACAGATGTAAACGGATTGTAAAAAATCCCATTGACATGAATGGGATTTAAAAAAAAATGTTTTAATCTGTTTACAGCCTGCAAGAACCGAACCGAAATGGGGATAAAAAAAACGGGGACAGACAGCCGTGTGACAATTCTCTTATAGTTTCTGCATCGGGAACTGTTCTAAAGAACTGTTGTTTCTGTAGAGTATGGGATTGTTATTAACAGTACTCCCTGACTGTCCCTTAAAGGAGTAATCTGGGACGGGAGTTTTATTTATTTTTTTCAACAAATTTACCATTCTGTCAGGTATAAAAAATCAACTTACCTCCCGCCGCTCCCTCTGTTGTCCTGCTGCTGTCCCTGGTGCGCTCCTTTTCCGGGTTCTCTGTGATCCACACGTCAGTGATGTCCCGCCTTGGCCAGTGACTGCTGGGCGGCAATCCGACGTATAAGGCTTCAGCTCTGGTCTTCTTACTGGTGCCGGGAAACAGTACGTCAGATTGCTGCTCAACCAATCACTGACCGAGGAGGGACATCAATTGCTGAGCCACAGCAATACATATTGACTACAGGGAACCCGGAAAAAGAGCGCATTGGGGACTGCAGCGGGACCACAACACCGATGGAGCGTTGGGAGGTAAGTAGAATTATTTTTTTTCTATACCTGACAAAATGGTAAATTTGTTAAAAATAAAATAAAACAAGACGTATTCTGGGGTACACCTTTAACAACACTTTAACCCAATATATGGACTGTGTTGTGCAGCAAGAAAGAAAGAAAAGTCCTTCTTTATGAGATTAGGTTCACATGATATTTTTGCTGTCACATACGGCTGTCACTGTTATGGTAGTCCTGTGGCTTCATCTTGGTAATGATGGAGAAGGAACTGCAGTGTCCCAGTACAAGATGTTGTTACGCCGAGCGCTCCGGGTCCCCGCTCCTCCCCGGAGCGCTCGCAACGTTCTCTTATTCACAGCGCCCCGGTCAGACCTGCTGACCGGGTGCGCTGCGATATTGCTCCCAGCCGGGATGCGATTCGCGATGCGGGACGCGCCCGCTCGCGATGCTCATCTCGGCTCCCGTACCTGACCCGTTCCCCGTCTGTGTTGTCCCGGCGTGCACGGCCCCGCTCCTTAGGGCGCACGCGCGCCGGGTCTCTGCGATTTAAAGGGCCACTGCGCCACTGATTGGCGCAGCAGGCCTAATCAGTATCTTCACCTGTGCACTCCCTACTTATACCTCACTTCCCCTGCACTTCCTTGCCGGATCTTGTTGCCCTTGTGCCAGTGAAAGCGTTTCCTTGTGTGTTCCTAGCCTGTGTCCCAGACCTCCTGCCGTTGCCCCTGACTACGATCCTTGCTGCCTGCCCTGACCTTCTGACCTTGCTCTTGCCTTATCCCTTGTACCATGCCTATCTCAGCAGTCAGAGAGGTTGAGCCGTTGCCGGTGGATACGACCTGGTTGCTACCGCCGCTGCAAGACCATCCTGCTTTGCGGCGGGCTCTGGTGAAAACCAGTAGCAACTTAGAACCGGTCCACCGACACGGTCCACGCCAATCCCTCTCTGACACAGAGGATCCACCTCCAGCCTGCCGAATCGTGACAGATGTCTTGTGGTTTAATGAAGGAGGCGGTTTAGTCCCACGAGCCATGTTGTTTACATAAGTTCAGAAGTTACAAAAAACAGACTAGCCCACAGGACTACGCCATTTACACAACCCTTATTAAAGCCAATGGGATTAAGACAAATTACATAACTTCCCTGATTCTGCTGCTTCCGGCTTTCCCATCCACCTCTGTCTCCTGCAAACAGGCCAGAGCGGAAAAAGCCGGACGGTGGGACAACCCCTATGAAGTGCATTTGTCATGTGAATTACCCCTCTGCTAGACTGTGTTGGCAGTTTAAGGGTCATTGTTTTGTCAATAGTTTTTTGGCAGTTTTGTCAGCCTTCCCACACATGCATTGCAATAGGCATTGTTGGCGCATGCACAGTATTTTCTGTGCATACGTCATCAATGTGTATCGTGACCCACATGCAGGTGTCTTGGTCTCCATTGCACACATAACACCATTGGCCAAGACATAGTCAGTAGGAAATTGCCCCAGGGGATGATGACTGAGTAGCTACTGTGCAGCCCTGGACCAAAATACTATGTGTGAACACATCCTGTATTTGGCTGTTGAGAATGGTGCAAAGTCAACACTGACCTAAAAACTGTTGTATCCAAAGGCTTTTCTAGCATACAGTGCTACCTAGTGAGTATTGCAATCGAGTACAGCACTGAGGCATCATCAACGCTATAATAGAGCTGAATGGAGCACGTGCCGTCTACCTGTAGATGACACGCACTCCTCACTGAGAGCGCCGGGGTCCTGTCCGATCAGCTACTTATCCCCTATCCACACGATAGGGGGTTAAGTAAATTTTTTACCCTCACAGAAAAATTCCCACATTAACGTTCATTATTTCTCAGAAATTGTTAGTTTCACTTCTTGCAAGAGTTTAATTTGCACAAAAACCACAACAACTCTGTCTGAATGTCAATGTCAGAGTATTCTACCAATTCTACTGGCTGTTAACATGGGATTTAAATGCGACATCCAGAGGTTAAAGTATATTTTCTAATCAACTGTTGGCAGTAAGTTATACCTATACCTTCCATAATGGTTCCCTATCCATTCCCCCTGTATGAGTCTTTCATTCCTACCACCTTCTGGTTGTATTTTTTGTACATGGTGAAGCCCCCACTGGTAAACAATGTTGTTGATGATATCAATGGCCAACAAGCTGCTATTCTACCATTGGGACTATTTTCAACTATGATCCAATGCCAGATAATCAATAATTTGGACACTAGATGGGTAGACAAAATCAGCCCAGGGCCAGCGGCGTGGAAACCGGCGTGCACCGCGCAGGCACACAAGTCTGCTCCAAACCCCCGACGTGATCTGAAGAAGGGAATGAAAACAAGTCTCCTGCTCTTAAAGTTCCCAAGAGCACAGTGGCCTCCATAATTCTTAAATGGAAGTTTTGAACAACCAGGAATATTCCTAGAGCTGTCATCCCACCAAAATAAGTAAACAGGGGAGAAGGGTCTGGATAAGAGAAGTAACCAAAAACTCAATGGTTACTCTGGCTCAGCTCCATAGATCCTGGAAGCAGATGGGAGAAAGTTTCAGAAGATCAATATCACTGGACCTCAGACTGGGCCAAAGGTTAATCTTCAAAGAAAACAATAACCCTAAGCACCAAGCTAAGACCACACAGGGGTGACTTAGGGACAACTCTGGTAATGTTCTTAAATCTTCTTTTGCAATAATCCTTCCAAACAGAAAGAACAGGATTTCAATAGGTTGGACATCAGGAGATGTGTCATTGAGTATTTGGAAATGGACGTCCACAGGTTGACTAGAAAGGGGGCCTTAGCCCCTGCCCTTTTGATGTTCCTCCTATAAGTGACCTGGCCAGTCTGGCATCATTATGTGGGCATTTATATAAATAATTATAAGAAGTGCCCTTTTTTCCCCCCCATTTCAGCCCCTACCTCTGAACCTTAGCTAAGGCTATGGCTCAGACATTTATTATTGCCGGTTCCTGGTTTTTGGCATACCAGTGAGCTCCATCTAGTGGCAATTTCCTAAACCTGCATCTCCATGTAGTCACCTCTTCTCTCGGCCCCCTGACCAACCCAGGGGGTTGTCTGATGGGGTTCAGGGGTTAATTTGATGTTGCCTTCCGTCACCTTGCAGAGTGACAGATTTTGATTACATCTGGAGCCATCCCGCTGCTTATTGGCGTTTGGCCTTAATCAGGGCTCGGACATCCCACATGGGGTCCTGGGGATACATTCTGTGACAATACCTCCCCCCAGAAGTAAACCACCGAGGAGTGCCCTAGCTGGTGCCTATGTACATTAGTGACGGCTGAGAGACCGCGCCATGCCGGTGCCTTGCGGTCAGCCATGTGCCCTTTCAGTATAAGGAAACCTTGGTTCCTCTTACTCCAGTCACACATCCATATGGCCGTGCCTGTTGGCTATTTCCCAGTATTCCACAGCTGGTGCGAGATTCCAGAGGTGTGTTCCGACGGATGCTTTGGCCTCTATACAATGTGCCAGGCTGTCGCTCGGCTTACGGCCGCCACTAACATGTCTACCATGTCCGCAGCTGGGGTTCCGGTACCCCACTATTCATGCGAGGTGACCGATGGAGTGACCCAGTTTGTTCAATGGACCCTATACCAGTGAGTCAGACAGTAGTCTGCATGGTTACTCCGCTACCAGTCTCATCATGTGGCTGCCGCATCCACGGCTGGAGTTCCAGTGCCCCACTACTAGTGAGAGGTGTCTGCAGAAGTGACCGCTGTGTCCAGTGGACCCTATATGACGGGGGATACAATCCACGGCTCCTCAGCCTCCCCCCGATCTCCCAGGACGACGGGGATACTAGCCACGGCTCTTAGGCCTCCCCGCCCTCCCACATACGTCAAAGGGGCACGGTGATTACCTATATGTGCTGTTGTCCCCTTATTGCCATCGGCCAGTGCCTAGAGGTGTACCTCTCAATTAGCCAGGCTGTCTGCGCGGTTTCCGTCGCCATTGGTCTCCCATCACATGACTGCTGCGTGCATGGATGGGGTTTCCCGTACCTCGCTGCAAGTGTGCGGCATCGGGATGAGTGTCCCCGCAGGTATGAGAGACTGTATGCCAGTCAGCCTTACTTTGGTCTGCAGGTCTCCTGCACCACCAGGTCACCCTTTAGGTCGTCCCCACTTTGGTGTCCCACTTTCTGTAGCAGTCAGCCAGACGGTTGTCTACGTGGTATACTTCTCTATTGTGTCACCTACCATACATTCCCGCTCCATGGCGGAAGTTCAGGTAACGCTCCACTAAGATAAGGTTCCATGTGAGTGGCCCCAGGTTTTCAATGGGCCGTATACATTGCGCCACATGGTGGTTGGCAGGGTTCCCTACTCTACCAGGTGCCTCATCGCATGATGGCTGCTCTCACGGCTGTAGGCTGGTAACTCGTTTTTAGTGTGTGTCCCATGGTCCCTATGCCATTTAGCCAGACGGTGTCTGCGTGGTTTTCTGATCCTCCAGGTCACCTTCTGCTCCCGTGGCTAAAGTCTGATGACCCACTTTCATTGAGTGGTCCTGCAAAAGTGACTCACTGATTCCTTTGACCTCATACCAGTAGGTCTGACAGTGTCTGCATGGTTCCTGCTCCACTTACACCCAATGTGCCTTTGTGGTTCGTTGGACCTTATACCAGTAGGTCGGGCTGTGTCTGCATGGTTCCTGCTCCCCTTGCACCAAATGTGCCTTTGTGGTTCGTTGGACCTTATACCCGTAGGTTGGGCTGTGTCTGCAGGGTTTCAGCTCCACTTGCTCCCAAAGTGACTTTGTGGTTCGTTGGACCTTATACAGTATGTGGAGCTGTGTCGGTATGGTTACTGCTCCACTTACACCCTTCTTTTCTTGTTTCTGTGACAGCAGGCCTGGTGCGTAGCACCTTTGGAAGATGATGTGTCGGTGTTTCCTGCAGGTTCAATAGTCCTCGGCAGAAACGGCAGTAATCTTTTCTCCCCTTTCAAAGGGCGTTGATCTGCTCAGGACATGGTTTTGTGGTTATGGCACACCTGTTAGGTGCTACCCCGGTTTTCCCTACTGCTGGACGTTTACTATGTCTGCAGTTTTTTGTTTTCTTTTTTTGTTTTCGGGGCGGTGGTCTGGGTACCCCTCTACTTTCGTGGCCACCTCTGTCTCCCTACATATGCTACGGACACTCTGTACGTATAGGGCCCACCTCCCTGGGCCTCGGGCCTTCCTGTGATTTTTGTTTTCACAGGTTTGCTGCGGTTGAGCGCCCCAGGTATCCTTCCTGGGTTCCTTTTCAGGGTGCCTCAGTTGTCTGCTCTACGGCCTTAGACAATGGCCAGTATGGTTCAATTGCCACATCATCTGGCCCTTTTTCAAAGGGTTCAGATTTTCGCCCCAATGGGGTGCACCACCCTGAGTGGTATGTTGATGCGTGTGTTTATTCCGGGCATTCGTAGTCACAGGCTCCTGGGATTGCTATGTTCTCCCAGTCTTTTATCCCATTGTCGCAAGGCAGTGTTTCCATGCTTCTAAGGTACCCGGTGTACCTTGCAAACTCCCTTCTCCAGGGGGTACAGCTGTCAGGGGCCTCGGCATGGTCCGTCCCTGAGTTTTTTACCTCGTTTGTCCCTTGTTCTCCCCCTCCAATAGGTCCCCCCCTTCCCCTACATGGTGGGGTACCTGGCTGGGCCCTTATTTTGCTCCCCCTCCAATAGGTCTACCTCCCTACGTGGTGGGGTACTTGGCTGGGTCCTTTTTTTTCTGTGAGCTTTCGGAGAGGTGCTTTGCTGGCTATGCGTCTGTGCTCACTGCCAGCTTTTTGCAGGGACACTCCCCCGTATCTTGGTTAGTTATTGCTCATGCAGCCAGGGCACTTTCCACTGCTGGTAGAGTTTATGCAATGCTGTATGACTCAGCGTCAGCCGGTCTGTCCACCATCTGCTGTTTGGGTCCTGCCATGGCTCTACTCTTCCCTTGGCACAGTCTCCCTGGAGGTATGTGTGCTCATCCTTTTATTGACAATGTTTGTGTGCTACACTGCCGCAAAAGTCTTCTGGGTGAACTTCTTGTGCCCAGAACCTGGGAGTCCCAGTTGGGTTCCCTTCGTCTCCCTCTCCGTTCCTGTCCTGATGAGGTGTGGTTTTGGAGTACTCTAGTCCATTCGGTCCGCCGGGTTCCAAGGCTGTTTTTTCCTTTTCATTCAAGGATACTCCTTGTCAGGGCATTCTGCTCCTTGTTTGGCTGTTTTTTTTACTTTCCTTCTACTTCAGGGTCCATGTACTCCTGGGATGGAGAGCGTTTCGCTCAGCCGGATTACGCCAGTCGGGCCAATTTCAGCTTGTGTGTGGACGTGGTTTCCACGTCACGTTCTGTACAGCTGCTCAGGCTTTGTGTCATTCTCTCCGAGTCTTCTCTTCCTCCCGGGTACTCGCGACGTGCCCCTGGGACAGTAGTTTGGAGTCTGTCATTTTTTACTTCAGTTCATCAGTCGTATGCACCATGCCTCTCCAGGAGATGGTATCCATCTCTCTTCTGGTCTCCACCTTGACTGTGCTTGCCTTCTGCTCAGGCGTGCGAGGCTCTACCTGCCATTTTCTCAACATTTTTCTCTTGAATTGGTTGGTTCTCCGGATGGGGTTCTTTTGTTGTTCACTTTTCCTTTTTTCCCATCCTGGCTAGCCCTCTGTCTGTTCGGTGGCATTGGTTTCCTACCTCTTTCCAGGATGGTTACGAGCCATTAGGCCTCCGAAATTATCTTTTTTGTCTTAGGCCTTTTGGTACAGAGTCTCTACAGTGGATGGTTCCTTCCTTTGATGTCTTTGTCCGTCTTCATGGACGGTGGGATCTTCCGGATGCTCGGCTTCCGGGCCTTGGTTGCCTCTTGGCCCAGGAACTCGTCCGTGGGTCTTACTGATGAGTGGGTTCAGTTTCCGGACTGACTCCCTTCCTCTGGTGGTTGTTCTTTCCCACCCCGGGGACTGCTTTTGTACGTCCCAACAGTATCTGTGTCCCCCAATGAAGAGCGACTCACCGTAAAATCTCTTTCTCGTAGCTTTCATTGGTGGACACAGCACCCACCCATTTCTTCATACTCTTTTCTGGTTATTGTTTTTTTTTCCCCTGGATTCCTTTCTAGGGTCCTTCGGACAGATTTCTTTGTTGGCTTCTCCTACTGCTTTGTGACGAAGCTGATTAACTCACTGCAGGTGGGCAGGTATATCCTGCCAGGGAGGAGCCGACTTTTCAGCATCTCCTAGTGGCAAGAGCATATACCCAACAGTATCTGTGTCCCCCAATGAAAGCTACAAGAAAGAGATTTTACGGTGAGTACAAAAAAATCTCCTTATCCGGTCATCCTGCAAGGATCCCCCACACGGTGGAAGTTCATGCCCTGGTAGAGGAAGCTACAAGATCTTGACAGAACCCTATTTACCAGGATCAATCTTCAAGCCTCTCAAATCAGTATTAATCTATTGGATGAAAGCACCACAAGTCCCAGCAAGGCAACAGGGCTCCCAAGGGGCATACTCTCCACTCTGTACCATACTGTCTGTGTAATACCATCTGCACCCTGCTCAGTAAAGACATTTATCCATAACCTGATGTCGGTGTGTTCCTTTACTCCCCCTGTCTGGCCCAGGAGAAGCTGTCTCCAACCTCGGACCATGTATAGGATAACCTGATGTCACAAAGTGATAAGGTATTTACCTATACCACCTGTGGTACCACAGCTATACCATGCAATATTTTGATTGCATACACTGTTCAATGATATGCCATAGCATAGCATTGATCAGTGTTATCAGTGCTCTGCTGCTCTGCTGAATGTAATGCTGCTTGTTGGCAACCACCAGCGTGGCAACCACTACCATGTGTTCTGGTTCTTAAAAGCATCCGACAACTGTGCCATGTTTCTGCTGTATTTTCTAGTCTTCCTGCTCTGGTGTGTCTGTTGCTGTAGTTTCTGCTCTGACCCCTAGGGGCTACATACGAGCAGTGGCTGTGTTTTATAAAGCCAGCTTGCACTCCCTAATGGATCCTCCTCCTATTCCTGCCTGGCACTCCCTATATAAACGTCCCTCACCTGTTGCCTGACGCCTCAGCAAGGTTGCATTCTGGTTGTTCATCCTGCACTGCTAGGTCTCTGTACCCTGCCTGTCTAGTGTACCTGCCCTGTTAATAAACACCTTAATCAGCTTTGCTGTGTCTAACGCTATCTTTGAGTGTCACTTTGCCCCATTCTGCCTGCCTGGCCGGCTGGCGCTTTTGGCACAGTGGGACCACACCCGTGGGCATTACACAGTTAAGCTTGGACATAAATCTGACTCCATTTATCCAACTTGTTTCCACAACTTGTTGTGCATAGCATATGGAACAGGACATCACAGCACTAATATTTACATTGGCACTAAATATATACATTACATATATAAAGTGGTCCCCCAAGTTACAATATGAATTGGTTCCAGGGTGACCATTATATGTTGAAATCATTGTATGTAGAGACCCTAACTCTATGGAAACCTAAGGTAACTATAGCAATGTTCCATCCCTAGCTTAGGACTAGTGTTGAGCGGCATAGGTCATATTCGAATTCGCGAATATTTGCGAATATATAGACGAATATTCGTCATATATTCGCTAAATTCGCATATTCGTAATATCCGTGTTTTATTTTCGCATATGCGAAAATTACCATATACAAATTAGCATGTGCGAAAATTCGCATATCCGAAAATTAGCATATGCAAATTTTCGCATATGCGAAAATGCGCACGCCAGTCTCACACAGTAGTATTACAGCCTTCTTTACACCACACAAGCTGGAAGCAGAGAGGGATGATCACTGTGATGTGTACTGAAAAATAAAATAAAAACGAATATTCGTAATTAGGAATATATAGTGCTATATTCGAGAATATTTGCGAATTCGCGAATATGCGATATTCGCGAATAAAATTTGCATTGCGAATATTCGCGAGCAACACTACTTAGGACCACTGCCTGGCAAATGCATGAGAGAGACTCTCCTCCGGCTCGTGGACTGAATCCAATCCTGTAGCTGGTCTTTTTCTCTTAGAGGGTGCCAGGTGTTGTCCATGTTCAGTCTGCTATCAGAGCAGCATGGATTTAGAGTAGGGGGGTACATGCTTGCCATATGGCCTGTCACACAGTAGGTCCAAAATGGCCTCTACTTTGTTCTGCCCCTCCTGACTACAGCGGGTGATGTGCTAACTGTGTCACTACTGTGTTAAACATGGCGACAGCATTTCCCCTAAGTGATATACCGTATAATCAACATTACCGCTTGTGACCTAAAGGGGAGCCCTATTACAATCTCTGATTTGCGATGTTCTAGCCACATCACTGCTGTGTTCTTCAGGGGTACACACTTCCCTCTCGTGCTTAGTGTCAGACAGATATAAAGATAGACAGCCATGTTCTGTATTAAGCCTAAGCTTTTCTATAGTCTGTCACTAAATGAAGATTGTATAAAGGTTTCTGTCACATTTTCCAAAACTCCCATAATAAGGAGCTACAGAAGCCGCTATTTGGTCGGCCACGCCTAGGAAATTCAGCGTGGCTAATCTGGGCACTAAAAAGAAAAAAAGGGACTGAGTCACCTAAATCTCTTTAGCAGTCCTATACATGAAATGTCAAGCTGAGAACTAACCACCTAATAGACAAAATTCTGCTGTGTGGGGGCATTTGGATAGTTTGGGGGCCCAAAGGTCATATTGCCTCACATAAAGTCCCCAGGATAAATAATATGTCATAGTTGGGGTCATATTACCGATTCTGTATTTGTAGTGTCCCAATACCTGTGTTCCATCCCTAAGATGATGTTGTGTGGCTGTAAGAAATATTTCTGCAAACTAAAGGAAGACTTTGAGACTTTTTATGTGCATTGCACTAAAATTATTGGATAAACTGAGGTAAAACGAGAGTTTAAGGGTTAAAATTAATAATGTAAACAAAGGTTCCTCTCCATACACTTATCTCTTCAGTGACCTACAGTCGAAGTTAGTGCTGGATGTCACCGAAAGTTTCCTTCGGGCATCGTGTAAAGAAAGTACAGTGATCCCTCAACTTACAATGGCCTCAACATACAATAGTTTCAACATACAATGGTCTTTTCTGGACCATTGTAAGTTGAAACCAGACTCAACATACAATATGGACAGTCCAGATCTGTGATACCTGTCAATGAACTGACCAATCAGAATGGGAATTCACTGGTAAAACTCCTGTATTACTGAAGTGTATGCACTGACTGTTGTCTCGTAGCACCCCCCTACAGTACAGGGAGGTATTACATGTTCTGTACTACTCTTTGGGCCAGGATTAGCGGCTCCTTTGGACACCAGGTGAGGGTGGCTCCATATTACTTTTTAAGGACATTGGGGGGGGGGGGGGGGGTATGTATGAAGCTTTTTACCCTGTTTTTTTGTCTGTGATTTGTCGCAATTTTTCCTTTATGTCATTTTTTTTGCGACAAACAATTGCGCCAAATGGTTTAGAACAAAATCACTGATTTCACTTTTGTTAGTCGTGATTTCAGTTGCAATCATTCTTTGGTCTGGAATTCATGAATGGCGACTTTTCGATTTGGCGCAAGTTTAGGCGCAAATACCTTCATTTAGGCGCAAATCTACACCATGAATAAAGTGACAGAGAAAATAGCTACAACAATAGAATGTCCCAAAGTCACATTTACTGCCTGGAATTCTGGGGTCTGCGCCTTTTGTAGGGCTACAATTTGTGCCAAAATTACAAAATTGCCTACGACAATTGATAATTTTGGCGCAAATATGCTCCATTTGACACAAAAAAAAAAAAAACATACATAAAATCACACATTGCTACACCATTATTGATACATGTCCCCCATTGCGTGTACTGTACAGGAACCCGAAGAAGCTCCTGTCCTCTACATAGACCAGTGCTTCCCAAGCAGGGTGCCCCCAGCTGTTGCAAAACTACAACTCCCAGCATGCCCGGACAGCCTTTGGCTGTCCGGGCATGCTGGGAGTTGTAGTTTTGCAACAGCTGGAGGCTCCCTGCTTGGGAAACACTGACATAGACAGTGATTTACAGCTCCCAGTAGCTCTTTCTTACTTTTATATGTACGGACTTGCTATATATTTATTAGTTATCTACTTATTTTTCTTTAATCCTCACTTTTTCCTATTTTTGGATGACATTTTGGTGCCTTTAGAACCAATTACCAGGTTTCCATAGAGTTCTGGTCTCAACATACAATGGTTTCAACATACAATGGTCGTCCCGGAACCAATGAATATTGTAACTTGAGGGACCACTGTATAAGTATTGCACCACACTAAGACAACCTGTGCAGATCCTCATCAGTAGAGAACAGGTTAATTGGACAACATTGAGGTGGGTGGGAAGGACAATCCAAAGTATCATCCACCCCTTTTTGACCGCTGGTTATGGAATCCTAAATGTGGTGTGGTTCACAAGCCAGAGCGCGGAGACACCTAGCTCAGCCTAGCGAGAGAGGCCACCATCATAGGTGGAATCCGCAGCCTCCACCCTACTAAAAGCCATCCCGAAAAAAAATTATGTAGGCCATAATAAAGCCTGCCAACAGTTATTGTTCCAGTTTTTGGCTTATGAGCCTTTTGCTTCATTTCCGGTTTGTGTACCCCTAGCCAGCTTGTGAAGGACACTAAAGGAGTACTCCGGTGGTAAACTTTTTTTTTTTTTAAATCAACTGGTGCCAAAAAGTTAAAAAAATTTGTAAATGACTTCTATTAAAAAATCTTAATCCTTTCAGTACTTTTTAGCAGCTGTTTGCTACAGAGGAAAATCTTTATTTTTTTGAATTTCTTTTTTGTGTTGTCCACAGTGCTCTCTGCCGACACCTGATGCCCGTATATGGAACTGTCCAGAGCAGGAGAAAATCCCTATAGCAAACCTATGCTTCTCTGGACAGTTCCTGACACGGACAGAGGTGCCAGCAGAGAGCATTGTGGACAAGACAAAAAAAAAAAATTTCAAAAAGTAAAGAATTTTCTCTGTAGCATACAGCTGCTAAAAAGTACTAAAAGGATTAAGATTTTGTAATAGAAGTAATTTACAAATCTATAAATGATAGGATGTGTACCTCACTTAAAGATACAAGAGGAGCGAGTGTTCGAGGTTAAAGGTGATGCCCTCACCCAATCAGGCCTAGTCAAATGTAAGAATTATTGGTGCATTTTCATATATTTTTTAATTTTTTATCTGCATTTATTGATCAATTACCAATACATTCCTGCAAGGGCCCTGCAGAGTGATTGGTTATCTATATACTATATTATATACTATTAACAATAAATAACCTTTTGAGATCCAGTATTTTTACTTTTACTCTTTATATTCTATTTTCTTTATACTATTCTGTACATCCCCAGTGCTCTTGAGGACTAGTATCTATATATCTATATATATCTATATATATATATATATATATATATATATATATATATATATATATATATACATTTATTCTAATTTACAAATCTGTTTAACTTTTTGGCACCAGTTCATTTTAAAAAAAAGAATGGTTTTCCACCGGAGTACAAAAATGTTCCTAGTGATGAAAGAAATGTAAACTAGATAGTCTTGTTATTCAGTCAATAATGTAACAATATTTTCAGTAATGTGATTTAAAGGGGTACTCCGGTGAAAACCCTTTTTCTTTTAAATCAACTGGTGGCAGAAAGTTAAACTTATTTGTAAATTACTTCTATTAAGAAATTTTAATCCTTCCTGTACTTATTAGCTGCTGAATATACAGAGGAAATTCTTTTCTTTTTGGAATGCTCTCTGATGACATCACGACCACAGATCTCTCTGCTGACGTTATTATAATAATAATAATGCTTTATTTATTGTTGTCCTTGGTGGGATTTGAACCCAAGTCCCCAGAACTGCAAGGCAGCAGTGCTAACCACTGAGCCACCATGCTGCCCTTAGCATACATCTGCTATGCATGGTTGCTAAAAGGGACAGAGATGTCAGCCGAGAGCACTGTGCTCGTGATGTCATCAGTGTTCCAAAAAGAAAGGAATTCTCTCTGTAGCATTCAGCAGCTAATAAGTACTGGAAGGATTAAGAATTTTTAATAGAAGTAATTTACAAATATGTTAACTTTCTGCCACCAGTTGATTTAAAAGAAAAAAGGTTTTCACCGGAGTACCCCTTTAAGCCAGTATTGCCTAGTAGTAAGAAAATGTATAACCTAGTCAGTCTGGTACAGTAGTCAGAAATGTATAATGTCTAGTGAATTATTAATATGGTGTATAATCGTCTATATTATAAAATTGTCTCAGGTTAGGACTGTTGTTGCTAGTTGGTATGTCTATAAGATTAATAGTCCATACATGCAGACTCATATATATACTGTTTATGTTAGGGGTTTATGTTAGAATGGTAACATGTGTGTCCGTCTTATGTTGGTATGTCTTTAGTGTATGTTTATTAGGACTGTAGTAGTAAATGCTAATCTCAGGTAAAAATCTAAATCTGTGGCACTTCAACAACAAGCGAGTGGTCAACATCAAATGCACCAACCACACAGTGTTATATCTTCAGGAAGGAACTTTAGTACTTTCTTACCCCAGGAACTATTTGCACAGTCTTCAAATTTGCACTACATCTGAGAACTTTGTTTTGCCCCTGAGAAGGACTGTGTCTAGATAATGTTTCAGGGACTGTTTGCACTGATGTTTTTTATCTTTGTACCTTCAGCAATATTCACCCTCCAGGACTGGGCACCAACGGAGGCTGTTTTTAAGAGGGGGAGTTTGTGGTATCCCAGTACTGAAGTGCTTCCTGTCAGGTAAACATTGCTTCAGGTGTCTGCGCTAGGTGCTTTAATATTCATCATAATCTTTGCATGTTAATTTGTAATGTTTTGCACTGTACCTTTAAGAAATGTACCGGAGATTTGTGAGGAGGTGTCATGCAGAGTACCCATGTGACCCTGATTGCCTAAGTGGAGGCCCCACTAGCTAGGCCTTATATAGTGTAGGTGGGAGTTATTAATAGTGTTGAGCGGCATAGGCCATATTCGAATTCGCGAATATTCGCGAATATATGGACGAATATTCGTCATATATTCGCGAATATTCGCATATTCGTCATATCCTCGTTTTATTTTCGCATATGCGAATATTTACGTATGCGAAAATTTACAGATGTGAAAATTAGCATATACAAAATTAGCATAAGGTAAAATTCGCATATACGAAAATTCGCATATGCTAATTTGCGCATATGCGAATGTTCGCTCGCCAGTCTCACACAGTAGTATTAGAGCCTTCTTTACACCACACAAGCTGGAAGCAGAGAGGGGTGATCACTGTGATGTGTACTGTGAAGAAAAAAAAAAAAAAAAAAAAAAAAACGAATATTCGTAATTACGAATATATAGCGCTATATTCGCGAAATTCGCGAATTCGCGAATATGCGATATTCGCGAATAATATTCGAATTGCGAATATTCGCGAGCAACACTAGTTATTAAGTCTAGTCTTCGCCTGGTCCAAGAGCTGTGTGCAGAGCTCAGTGTGAGCTGCAGTGTGGTAACGAGACAGAAGGAGTGTGAGATGGATCTAATGGAAGCCTAAAGTAAATCTTCCAGCAAGTAACCGCGCCATTCTGCAAGTGTTGCCCGCCCAGGAGGATTTTGGAATTCCTAATTGCAAGTGTAATACCCAATGAGCCACTTAAAGATAGTTTATACCCTGGTGGTGTAGAGTAAATTGGACACTATAAGAACTCTGTATACAAAAAGAAGATTGCAGTAGCACACTTGGTCAAAAAATGGAGGCTCTTTGATCAAAACATGTCCTCCCATCCACTACGCGGAGGTGGCCTCATTTCAGATGGGCAGTGGTAAGGAAGAAAAAAACCTTTTTCAAAGGGCGCTGCTGTTGTCCTGGTGAGATGAAGATGAAAAGTCCGAGGCAGAAGTATTTTGCAAGATATAGCTTCTTTATTGGTGTAGAATCATAGCAAGCAGGAATACAGGCTAGATAACGCGTTTCGGGGGACAGCGCCCCCTTCTTCAGATCAGTGATCTGAAGAAGGGGGCGCTGTCCCCCGAAACGCGTTATCTAGCCTGTATTCCTGCTTGCTATGATTCTACACCAATAAAGAAGCTATATCTTGCAAAATACTTCTGCCTCGGACTTTTCATCTTCATCTCACCAGGACAACAGCAGCGCCCTTTGAAAAAGGTTTTTTTCTTCCTTACCACTGCATATCTATCCAGGACTGGCTAGTCCTGTCCTGTACCTTGGGCTTAGCAGCTGTATCCGGTGGACTATTATCCATACCACTAACCCCACTGTGGGTCTACATGCGAGTTTTTTGCTCGCTCAAGGTGAGCACCCATCATCTACTCTTCGACTAACCCCTCCCACCTGTCATCAACGGTATCACACTAGGCGCCTTTCCGTCGGTCTTTCCTTCTTTTGCTCTTTTCTCATTTCAGATGGGACCCTTACACACATTATGAGCTTAACACTCATTTCACTCACCTCTGCTGGGCATATAGCCTCTGACTGGGTGACATGCTGGACCCATTATCAATTTAACCCCTTAAGGACCCAGCCCAAATATACCTTAAGGACCCGGCCATTTTTTGAACATCTGACCACTGTCACTTCAAGCATTAATAACTCTGGGATGCTTTTACCTTTCATTCTGATTCCGAGACTGTTTTTTTGTGACATATTCTTTATGTTAGTGGTAAAATTTTGTCGATACTTGTATCATTTCTTGGTGAAAAATTCCAAAATTTGATGAAAAAATTGAAAATTTTGCATTTTTTTTTTACTTTGAAGCTCTCTGCTTATAAGGAAAATGGATATTCCAAATAAATTATATATTGATTCACATATACAATATGTCTACTTTATGTTGGCATCATAAAGTTGACATGTTTTTACTTTTGGAAGACACCAGAGGGCTTCAAAGTTCAGCAGCAATTTTCAAATTTTTCACAAAATTTTCAAAATTGGAATTTTTCAGGGACCAGTTCAGTTTTGAAGTGGATTTGAAGGGCCTTCATATTAGGAATACCCCACAAATGACCCCATTGTAAAAACTGCACCCCTCAAAGTATTCAAAATTACATTCAGTAAGTGTGTTTACCCTTTAGGTGTTTCACAGGAATAGCAGCAAAGTGAAGGAGAAAATTCAAAATCTTCATTTTTTACACTCGCATGTTCTTGTAGACCCAGTTTTTGAATTTTTACAAGTGGTAATAGGAGAAAAAGCCCCCAAAATTTGTAACCCAATTTCTCTCGAGTAAGGAAATACCTTGTCAAGTGTTCGGCGGGCGCAGTAGAGGGATCAGAAGGGAAGGAGCGACAATGGGATTTTGGAGAGTGAATTTTTCTGAAATGGTTTTTGGGGGGCATGTCACATTTAGAAAGCCCCTATGGTGCCAGAACAGCAGAAAACCCCACACGGCATACCATTTTGGAAACTACACCCCTCAAGGCACGTAACAAGGGGTCCAGTTAGCCTTAACACCACACAGGTGTTTGACAACTTTTCGTTAAAATCGGATGTGTAAATGGAAAAAAAAATTTCACACTAAAGTGCAGTTTCCCCCCCAAATTTACCATTTTTACAAAGGGTAATGGGAGAAAAGGCCCCCCCCAAATTTGTAATCCCATCTCTTCTGAGTATGGAAATACCCCATGTTAGGACGTAAAATGCTTTGCGGGCAAACTACAATGCTCAGAAGAGAAGGAGTCACATTTGGCTTTTTGAAACCAACTTTTGCTGAAATGGTTTTTTGGGGGCATGTCGGATTTAGGAAGCCCCTGTGGTGCCAGAACAGCAAAATATGCCCACATGGCATACTATTTTGGAAACTAAACCCCTCAAGGAACGTAACAAGGGGTCCGCTGAGCCTTAACACCCCACAGGTGTTTGACGACTTTTCGTTAAAGTTGGATGTGTAAATGAAAAAAAAAAATTCTTACTAAAATGCAGTTTTCCCCCTAAATTTTACATTTTTACAAGGGGTACAAAATTTGTAACTCCATTTCTTCTGAGTATGAAAATACCCCATGTTAGGACGTAAAATGCTCTGCTGGTGAAATACAATGCTCAGAAGAAGGAGGAGCGCCATTGAGCTTTTGGAAAGAGAATTCGTTTGGAATGGTAGTCAGGGGCCATGTGCGCTTACAAAGCCCCCCGTGGTGCCAGAACAGTGGACCCCCACATGTGACCCCATTTTGGAAACTACACCCCTCACAGAATTTAATAAGGGGTGCAGCGAGTATTTACACCCCACTGGCGTTTGACAGATCTTTGGAACAGCGGGCTGTGCAAATGAAAAATTTCATTTTTCATTTTTACGGACCACTGTTCCAAAAATCTGTCAGACACCTGTGGGGCATAAATTCTCACTGTACCCCTTATTACATTACATGAGGGGTGTAGTTTCCAAAATGGGGTCACATGTGTTGGGGGTCCATTGTTCTGGCACTATGCGGGCTTTGTAAACCCATGTGGCCTTCAATTCCGGACAAATTTTCTCTTCAAAATCCCAATGGCGCTCCTTCTCTTCTGAGCATTGTAGTTCACCCGCAGAGCACTTTAAAATCACATATGGGGTATGTTCCTACTCAGAAGAGATGGGGTTACAAATTTGGGGGGGCTTTTTTCCTATTTTCCCTTTTGAAAATGAAAAATTCAGGGTAACACCAGCATTTTAGTGAAAACATTTTTTTTTTTTTTTTACTCATCCAACTTTAATGAAAATTCGTCAAACACCTGTGGGGTGTTCAGGCTCACTATACCCCTTGTCACATTCTGTGAGGGGTGTAGTTTCCAAAATGGGGTCACATGTGGGTATTTTTTTTTTGCTTTTGTCAGAACCGCTGTACAATCAGCCACCCCTGTGCATATCACCAATTTAGGCCTCAAATGTACATGGTGCGCTCTCATTCCTGAGCCTTGTTGTGCATCCGCAGAGCATTTTACACTTACATATGGGGTATTTCCGTACTCAGGAGAAATTGCGTTACAAATTTTGGGGTCTTTTTTTCCTTTTACCGCTTGTGAAAATAAAAAGTATGGGGCAACACCAGTATGTTAGTGTAATTTTTTTTTTTTTTTACACTAACAGGCTGGTGTAGCCCCCAACTTTTCCTTTTCACAAGCAGTAAAAGGAAAAAAAGACCCCCAAAATTTGTAGTGCAATTTCTCCCGAGTACAGCGATACCCCATATGTGACCCTAAACTGTTTCCTTGAAATACGACAGGGCTCTGAAGTGAGAGAGCGCCATGTGCATTTGAGGACTAAATTAGGGATTGCATAGGGGTGGACATAGGGGTATTCTACACCAGTGATTCCCAAACAGGGTGCCTCCAGCTGTTGCTAAACTCCCAGCATGCCTGGACAGTCAGTGGCTGGGAGTTGTTGTTTTGCAACAGCTGGAGGCTCCGTTTTGGAAACACTGCCGTACAAGACGTTTTTAATTTTTATTGGGGGGGGGGGGGGGGGCAGTGTAAGGGGATGTATATGTAGTGTTTTACTCTTTATTATGTGTTAGTGTAGTGTAGTGTTTTTAGGGTAATTTCGCACTGTCGGGTTACGGTGAGTTTCCCGCTGGGAGTTTGCGCTGCGGCGAAAAATTTGCCGCAGCCCAAACTTGAAGCACGGTCTGTTAGTACATGCTGGGAGTTGTAGATTTGCAGCAGCTGGAGGCACACTGGTTGGAAAATCTTCAGTTAGGTTCTGTTACCTAACTCAGTATTTTCCAACCAGTGTGCCTCCAGCTGTTGCAAAACTACAACTCCCAGCATGTACTAATCACCGAAGGGCATGCTGGGAGATGTAGTTATGCAACAGCTGGAGGTACCCAACTGCAACTCCCAGCATGCCGAGACAGCTGTTTGCTGTCTGGGCATGCTGGGATATGCAGTTTTGCAGCATCTGGAGGACTACAGTTTTTAGACCAGTTCACGGTGATCTCCAAACTGTGGACCTCCAGATGTTGCAAAACTACAACTCCCAGCATGCCCAGACAACAAACAGCTATGTGGGCATGCTAGGAGTTGTAGTTTTGCAAGATCTGGAGGGATATAGTTTAGAGACCACTATATAGTGGTCTCAAACTGCAGCCCTCCAGCTGTTAGAAAACCACATATTCCAGCATGCCCAAACAGCTGTCTGGGCATGCTGGGAGTTGTAGTTTTGCAACATCTGGAGGGCTACAGTTTAGAGACCGCAGTCTCAGACTGTAGCCCTCCAGATCAACTTACCAGCTTCCGTAGGATCCAGTGAGCCATCCTCTTCTGACGCACGTCACGCCGCCCGCCGATCACTGTTGCCGCAGCCTCCGGATCGGTAAGTGGACGTCGGCGCCCGGTCCCCTTCGGTTCCCCGTTCTGCCCCGCCTATTGTGGGTGGGCAGGATGGGGGGAAAAAGAAAGTTAACCCCGCCGCCCCCGGTCTGCTATTGGTCGTCGCCTCTGGCAATCAATAGCAGACCAATAGCAGGGATAGGAGGGGTGGCACCTCTGCCACCTCACTCCTATGCCTACAGGGGGATCGTAGGTGTCTTAGACAACCGCGACCCCCCTTATATTCCGAGTCACCGGGTCACCATAGACCCGTATGACCCGGAATCTGATTGATATCAGCAGTCACCCCGGTCCCCGCCCGGCGCGAGGCGGGGACCGAAATTCCCAGGGGCGTATGGATACGCCTTGGGTCCTTAAGTACCAGGACGTCAAGGCATATCCACACGCCCTAGGTCCTTAAGTGGTTAAAATACCTCCTGTGAAAAAGGGGAGGGGTGCACGGCTACAGAGGGTGCTATTCCCCCTAAGTTGCACAGACAAACAAAAGAAAAAATAGCTGCAAACTTCTTTTTTGTATACTCTGTATTTGCCACAGCAGCATGCACTCGTGTATTAGGTAGTTGTGCTGGCTATTTTTCTAGTCAGTGTGGGAGGCCTCAGCATTAAGCTCAAAGTCCTTTGCACCATACTACAAGTCACAGCAAGTCTACAGGGCTCCAAAGGGTTGCACAGCTTCTCCTCTACTCTAATCTGCACTGTGAGGATTGTAACATGTAGTCCTGCCTCAGCAAAGACAGTTATCCGTAACCTGGCATCATTATATTTCTTATCCAGTGCCTGGCCCAGGAGAAGCTGTCCTAATCTCAGACCGTGTAGATTAATGGTGCCCTGGCATCACGATCACACCCATACACCCTGAACACAGTACCCCCCCAAATTGAGTGCCACATATGTATAACATTACTCCTCAATTATTTTGATCTCCGGTATATTAGGATATCCCAAAATAACACATTGCTGTGTGGGGTAAATACACTCAAAATAACCGTGGCTACATCTGTATAACAATGTAATTGCAATTGTGGCTATGTGTCTTGGAGCAGCTGACCTATACAGACTGTAACCTTTGAGGGTTGTCCAAAAACATGACAGCGGTATCCCATTACATCTGCCTAAACATTTCACTTCCACCAGAGGTGGTTTCCTCAGTTTACGTGGTTTGATGCTGGATAAGATCTTGGAATTTCTCCAATGTTATTTCATGTAAAACCAAACAAGGCAGAAATGAACTGGACACTTTGTACTGTACACTGACTGCAGTTTGGAAACCACCCAAATTCCATGGATTATTGGGAAACTGTAATGTTCTCGCCGTGTAGATATTCCTCACTAAATGAAGCCGTAATGATTTAGAACTGTTGCTGTATAGAAGGGACCGGCTGCAAGTATGTCCACTCTTTCCAGGGACACCCAGCAGAATTGTGAACAAAGCTCTGAAGTGTAATGCCGGCTATAACTCAGTAAACTATGAGAATTGCAATGTGAAAATTCCATAGTAAAATGGAGCACAAAAGATGTAGAATTGGTGCTTATTTTCTATGTATATTTACTGGGACTTCACCTGAGGATTCCACTAGAAGAATTAACATTTTCTTCCTTCCAGCAGAATTCGGATTCTCTTCGGATATTCTGTCACCCAAATTCTGCTGTTTTCACAGAAAAGTGGAAATCCCATTGATTCAGTTCCATTTGGATTCTGCCTTCATTTTCCATAGTGTGAAAGAGACGTAACATGACCACAAGACCCAGCCTGACCAAAGGTCTGATGACCTGAACTGACAGCTCTGTGGGGGCATTTAAAGGGGTAGTCCAGTGGTGAAAAACTTATCCCCTATCCTAAGGATAGGGGATAAGTTTGAGATCGCGGGGGGTCCGACCGCTGGGGCCCCCTGCGATCTCTCTGTACGGGGCCCCGGCTCTCCGCCGAGATAGCGGGTGTCGACCCCCGCACGAGGCGGCGGCCGACACGCCCCCTCAATACATCTCTATGGCAGAGCCGGAGATTGCCGAAGGCAGCGCTTCGGCTCTGCCATAGAGTTGTATTGAGGGGGCGTGTCAGCCGCCGCCTCGTGCGGAGGTCGACACGCCCCCTTCCAGCGGGCTGTCGGGGCTCCGTACAGGAGATCGCGGGGGGCCCCAGGGGTCGGACCCCCCGCGATCTGCAACTTATCCCCTATCCTTATGATAGGGGATAAGTTGCTCACCACTGAATCACCACTGGACTACTCCTTTAATAGCATTGGGGAGCACTTTGACTTCCTTTGGGGGATAACTATAGTTATAAGGGCACTGGGACAGAAACAGGCACAGCAGCAGGATGGTACTGTAGTAAGGGCCTCATGTTCGAGTTCTGGGGGCGGAGGGATACAACATGCACCTCCCCCGGTGTAGATGCCAACATTATTGTACTGGCCCCGCATCCTGACCACAGAGGCCTTTACAGTGGTCAGAAGTAGGTGACTGAGATTTGTTGGTCTATACAGGAGCTGTGTACTGGAAATGATAGGTGTGACATTGTGTTGTTGTGAGGTCAGGTGTTTGTATTGATAATTCATCACATCAAACTCTAATAGAAGACTATAACACAAGGATTTTAAACATAAGTGTGTGAAATTCCACAATAAAGCTTTTGGCTTTTTTAGGTACTAGTACTCCTTTTTAGCTGCAGGTGCTAGTGCTAATACTCTCCTGTGACTTCCATTCCTAAAGGGTTAATGCCGTACATCGGTCCGGTTGGCAATGTTTGAAGGTACATGTGAGTGTTCACTTATGTGCAATTGAGTAACCTTTCCGTAGGATGCAGTGACCTTTCCACAGAATTCATGTACAGAACTATCTTGTCAAAGAAAAAAAAGACAACTCAATCTGCTTCCTGCTGGAACACATCCCGACAGGTCACCCGACAGGTCATGAGGATGCCGCCCTTACAATGGATGATGAGGAGTGGCATGTGTTGGTAGCCCCTGGACGGGCGGGGAGCAGGAATTTCCTTTTGCAGAACTTTATGATACAGGGGGGATAAGAGATTGTTCATGTCAGGCTACAATATAAGAAAGACCTGACACAGCATTGAGTGGTGTCGGATGAGGGTAATGTGCAATTAACCTTTTCGTGACGCCAGGGTACGGTTAGCCTATACACCACGCGAGGTTGAGCCAGCTTCTACTGGGCCAGGCACGGGGTAATAAGTACTCTGGCGAAAGGTTACGGAAACACAGACTTTACTGAGGCAGGATAGATGATAAAATCTGTTACAGCTCAGATTGGTATAAAGAGAGGTGCAAGATGAACTTTGGAAGCTTATCGGCTTGCTGGGACTTATAGTTGATTGGGCTATGTATGACTGACTTGCTGTAGGGTAACCCACGCTTGCCTTTAGTGACTGTATGACTGACTTGGATCCCCGGGACGTAAGTGCTTAGAGCTAGGCTTGACATTCACCTGGGTACTGGGGTTATTCTTTAGCAGATGAGTGGTTGCAGGATTAGACTTGAGGTCTCCTCAGAACATCTCACAGACTCACTTCAGACTTCTCCAATCTGTACCTCAGCATAAGACTGACCTCTGAACTCCTACCACACTATATTTGGAGCATTCCCATTGGGCAGATAAGTCACATGGTCCAGGGACGTCCGGGCCCCCCTGAAGCTCCGGGCCCCATACAGGTGTATGGGTTGTACCCCCCTGATGGTGGCCCTGAAAGTCTCTATTTAGGATTTAGGGGAGTATTTAGGTCCAGTGATCTTGCGGAGTTAACAGGGATTGAAGTAACTCACAGTTTTTCAGAGATGGCCGCGGCCGCAGGGCTTAGGCCTAGCAAGTGCTGATGACAGCTGCGCAGATCCGTCCTCATCAGCAGCGCAACGTACGTTGGAGCGGTGCTATCCCGGTCTCTGCCAGTGCACAGCACTTTGTTTTACATGCTGCTATTAGGTCTGTATCCCTTCATGCTGCATCCACAGGCAGCTGTTATATGCACATAGCACTTTTTCTAAATGTTTACACTGTTAAGCTCTGTATATGAGCTTATGCCATATATTCCATTATTTATGTACCTTGATCTCTTTCTGTGCAGAGCCGGTGATATCACCATCGATTGTTGTATTCCTCTTTCTCGCATAAAATATTCGTTTGGAGTTTATATTTTACGGCCTGCACTGGTTATTTGGGTGTCACTAGACAGTAGACAAAATTCAGTGTAACATCCTCCCAATACTGTGTCCATTGGTTTGTATAATGATAAGGATTATATAGGTTGGAGCCATAAGAAAACCATGCGGTGCCACTGTCAAACCTCCTGTTCCCATTGATTTCGATTGGAGATGGGGAACCGCACAGAAAAGAAGAGAAAGCTCACTAACTTCTTTTCACGCAGTTATGCTCTGAAGCTCCCATTGAAGTCAGGGAAGGGTTCCCCTGTTTTGGGGCCTGGTTACAACTGTGACCTCTGTGACCCCTATAGCTGTGCCGCTGGACAGATAGATAGATACAGTAGATAGATAGATATGTGGTGGTCCGGTACAGGAGTTGTACCCCTGTACCCTAGCTGCCTTTTCAGGCAGCCTCCCTACAGTGCCCCCTGGCCCCCTGCATAGTTATCTTTATGCTGTGTATTGTATATAAAAGTATTATGTCTTTAAGAATTGTTGACATGTGATTAACCAGTGTCATGTGATTGTAACCCAGTGAGGTATCAGTGACCATGTGACCTTAGGGTGATCTATGGGACCCCTCCTAGTCTCCCCCATATAAGCTCTGGGAGGAGCTAGCTCGCTCTCTTGAGTTCCTGTTAAGTCTTTGCTGAGGTCCAGTGCAGTCAAGTCCTAAGAGTCTGTCTGGAGTCCAGAGGAGGCCTCAAGTCAACCACGCAGCCACAAGTCTACAAGCCCTACAACCCCCAGGTCCCAGTCAGAGCCTGGTAAGCAACAAACGGGGTATAGTCAATCTCAGTCAAGTCAGTCAAAGTCAACCTGTCTTCAGTCAGCATGGCCTGCATCAAAACTGTCCCAGTCCACTACAAGTCCCAGCAATCCCTAAGGTCTCTGAAGTCACTGGTTCCCTCCGTGGGCCTGGCTAAGCTGTATAGACTATTCCACCTGTCTAACTCAGTAAAGCTGCCGTTGTTCTGTAACTTGATGTCAGAGTCATTATTGGCCCCCATGCCTAGCCCAGGATCCAGCGGTATACCTTCGGTTGGTATAGATGATAAACCATGCCCTGGCGTCACGAACACAATGGGTTAATGCCATCTGCCCCTAGGGTAATTCCATCTGCCCTGCATCACACCCTCTGCCACAGATAGATAGATCCAGTAGATAGATAGATAGATAGACGTGTCATGGGAGGCTAGATAATTTATACTGTTGTTACCAGGATGATTCAATTGAGCAAAACAAGTGATGAAATAAATTGAAATGTATTCACTATAAATCAGCAAACACAACACATTACACAGAATACAGAAATAAAAGCACAAGTACCTTTGGGCCTAGGGCAAAACTAACCTTCCCTAGGTACCATGGTATAAATTCCAATAAAACCAAACAGTCCTGTGGTTGTAAATAGTCCAAACAGATGGTAGGTCCAAGTCCTTGGTATTCCCTGGGCTGACCTGCGAAAAAACTCTTTCCTCATTTTCTTTCCTGGGCCCAGAGTTTTGAAAACTGCTCGCACCCCTTACTAGACAATACCCACACAGCCCACCAGAGGTCATAAATACCAGTGCCGACTAGAGATGAGCGAACTTACAGTAAATTCTATTCGTCACAAACTTCTCGGCTCGGCAGTTGATGACTTATCCTGCATAAATTAGTTCAGCTTTCCGGTGCTCCGGTGGGCTGGAAAAGGTGGATACAGTCCTAAGAGACTCTTTCCTAGGAATGTATCCACCTTTTCCAGCCCACCGGAGCACCGAAAAGCTGAACTAATTTATGCAGGATAAGCCATCAACTGCCGAGTCGAGAAGTTCATGACGAATCGAATTTACTGTAAATTCGCTCATCTCTAGTGCCGACCACTCTTATTCTACCCTATTAAATCCCTTTTTGATTGCGTATGGAATACATAGAATTAGTTTCTGAAAATGCAAATTGAGCCTAATAGATGGTCAGAAAACAACGGCCATCTATTGACTACATCTGGGAAATACATTACTGGGTATTCCATCATCACACTGGTATGGGATATAGTCTGCACCATGGCTGCAAGATATACAGTGGTCCCTCAACATACGAGGGTAATTCCTTCCAAATGAACCATCGTTTGTTGAAACCATCGTATGTTGAGGGATCCGTGCAATGTTACATATAGGAGGTTATACTCACCTGTCCCTGCCGCTCCGGACCTGTCACCGCTGCCCTGGATGTTGCCGTCCATCGCTGTCGCTGCGTCCCTGTGGTGTCCCCACCGCTCCGGAACGTCTCTGCTGCCCGGGATCGTCGTTCCTTATCGCCGTCATCATGTATATTGGATGACGGGACGTCGCGCGCGGTGACGTGATGATGACGAAGGAGAGCGCCGGCGATGCAGGGGATCCCGAAGAGGACGGTCCGGAGCCCCGAGGACAGGTAAGTGACCACCGTAAACGGCTATCCGGCGGGTTCGGAAGCAGTCAGCGCTGCCGGATAGCCGTGTATGCGATGGCCCCGATATACAAAAGCATTGTATGTTGATGCTGCCTTCAACATGTGATGGCCTCTGAGAGGCCATCGTATGTTCAAATGATTGTATGTATGGACCATCGTAAGTCGGGGGGGGGTCACTGTACATTATCGACAGACCCCCAAAACACAGATCAAGGTAATAGGAGAAAAGGACCTTTATTAGGGAGCCTGGGTACCCCCTTCTTCACCACAAGATGATAGATAGATAGAAAGATAGATATTAACTAGATATAAGTGTATTGATCTACAGTACGTCTCTCTGTATAATGACTGTGAACCAGTGTTTTCCAATCAGAGTGCCTCCAGCTGTTGCAAAACTACAACTCCCAGTATGCCCGGACAGCCTTCGGCTGTCCGGGCATACTGGGAGTTGTAGTTTTGCAACAGCTGGAGGCACCCTGGTTGGGAAACACTGCTGTAAACAGTTGTGTTGTCTCAGCAGTTTCTAACATTCTATTTTACACTTTCAGCCTAAATCTGATTGGTTGCTGTAGGAAACACTTGTATATTTTTTTTTTCTAAACAAATAATATTTGCTGGAATCTGATTGGCCGTCATAGACAACACCTCCTTTTCCTATTCGTCAGAATTCCCCTCTGTGTCCAGGACAAAGTACAATGATTGGGGTTTCCATGGTGACGGGCAGACATTGTCCTCATTGGCTCCAGAGGCCACAACATGGCGGCTCAGAGAAGAGTCCATATTTACATGGTTGGGGCTCACTGCCCGGGTTATGATGTTCCAATAGGAATTTCAGTCTTACAGCCTCAATATTAAACATTAGATGCGTCATTCGCTGGGCTCTCCGGTGTGGGGCCACTATTTTGGGGTATTTGGCTCTGGGTCAGATTTGTCACTTCATAAGATTCCGTTCTCTCTTTTTTCCACAAGATACACCAGAATGCGACTACAATGGCTACAGTGAGCACTACGCAGATCACTACGCCAATGATCAGTCCAATATTCATTTCTGTAAAGGAAAACAGAGACACCAATCAGTGAGATGTAGATCTGTTCATGCTGAGCTGCCTTGTTCATGAATAGAATTCCTATCTCTATCTTATATGAAGGATAGCCTTATACCTATCTCTATCTTATATGAAGGATAGCCTTATACCTATCTCTATCTTATATGAAGGATAGCCTTATACCTATCTCTATCTTATATGAAGGATAGTCTTATACCTATCTATATCTTATATGAAGGATAGCCTTATGCCTATCCCTATCTTATATGAAGGATAGCCTTATGCCTATCTCTATCTTATATGAAGGATAGTCTTATACCTATCTCTATCTTATATGAAGGATAGCCTTATGCCTATCCCTATCTTATATGAAAAAATAGCCTTATGCCTATCCCTATCTTATATGAAGGATAGCCTTATGCCTATCCCTATCTTATATGAAAAAAAATAGCCTTATGCCTATCCCTATCTTATATGAAGGATAGCCTTATACCTATCCCTATCTTATATGAAGGATAGCCTTATGCCTATCCCTATCTTATATGAAGGATAGCCTCATGCCTATCCCTATCTTATATGAAGGATAGCCTCATGCCTATCTCTATCTTATATGAAGGATAGCCTCATGCCTATCCCTATCTTATATGAAGGATAGCCTTATGCCTATCCCTATCTTATATGAAGAATAGCCTTATGCCTATCTCTATCTTATATGAAGGATAGCCTTATACCTATCTCTATCTTATATGAAGGATAGCCTTATGCCAATCCCTATCTTATATGAAGGATAGCCTTATGCCTATCTCTATCTTATATGAAGGATAGCCTTATGCCAATCCCTATCTTATATGAAGGATAGCCTTATGCCTATCCCTATCTTATATGAAGGATAGCCTTATGCCAATCCTTATCTTATATGAAGGATAGCCTTATGCTTATCCCTATCTTATATGAAGGATAGCCTTATGCCAATCCCTATCTTATATGAAGGATAGCCTTATGCTTATCCCTATCTTATATGAAGGATAGCCTTATACCTATCTCTATCTTATATGAAGGATAGCCTCATACCTATCTCTATCTTATATTAACAATAGCCTTATGCCTATCCCTATCTTATATGAAGGATAGCCTTATGCTTATCCCTATCTTATATGAAGGATAGCCTTATACCTATCCCTATCTTATATGAAGGATAGCCTCATACCTATCTCTATCTTATATTAACAATAGCCTTATGCCTATCCCTATCTTATATTAGCCCCTTAACGACGCAGGACGTATATTTACGTCCTGTGCCGGCTCCGGCGATATAAAGCGGAGTCGCGTTGCGACCCTGCATCACATCACATCACATCTCATCAACGGCCGGGACCCGCGGCAAATACCACACATCGCCGATCGCGGCAATGTGCGATATTAACCCTTTAGAAGCGGCGGTCAAAGCTGACCGCCGCTTCTAAAGTGAAAGTGAAAGTATCCCGGCTAGTCAGTCGGGCTGTTCGGGACCGCCGCGGTGAAATCGCGGTGTCCCGAACAGCTTACAGGACACCGGGAGGGCCCTTACCTGCCTCCTCGGTGTCCGATCGACGAATGACTGCTCTGTGCCTGAGATCCAGGCAGGAGCAGTCAATCACCGATAACACTGATCACAGAAGTGGCGGATCCAGGGGGGGGGGGCAAACGGGGCAATTGACGCCCCCCCCCCCCCCCCCGCTCCCCCCGCTCCCTAGCATGGTGGAGCCGAAGCTGTAAGCTCCGGCTCCACCATTCACTAACCTTACACACACGCTATGCGTACACAGCATGTGAGCTGCGGGGACGAGATCCACTAAAAGCCGGCGCGAGGATGTGACGTCATCGCGCCGTCCCCGCGGCCTGCATACTGGAAGTAAAGGTATGCTCAGGGATTAGGGATATGCGCTATTGTTAGGAGGGGGGGTCAGAGAAAAGGGAATATTTCATGAGGGTCTGCAGGGCAAAGCATAGGGGGCATTATATGTGAAGAGCACATGACAGGGGGGCCCCCTGTCCTGTGCCCTTCACATATAATGTCCCCTGTGCTGTGCCCCTCACATAATGCCCCCTCTGCTGTGCCACACATATAAATTATATGTGTGGGGCACACAGCACAGGGGGCATTATATGTGTGGGGCACAGCACAGGGGGGCATTATATGATATAATGCCCCCCTGTCCTGTGCCCCTGACATATAATGCCCCCTGTGCTGTTCCCCTGACATATAATGCCCCCTGTGCTTTGCCACACATATATATTATATGTGTGGGGCACAGCACAGGGGGCATTATATGTGTGGGGCACAGCACAGGGGGCATTATATGTGTGGGGCACAGGACAGGGGGGCATTATATCATATAATGCCCCCTGTTCTGTGCCCCACACTTATAATGCCCCCCTGTCCTGTGCCCTTCACATATAATGTCCCCTGTGCTGTGCCCCTCACATAATGCCCCCTGTGCTGTGCCACACATATAAATTATATGTGTGGGGCACAGCACAGGGAGCATTATATGTGTGGGGCACAGCACAGGGGGCATTATATGTGTGGGGCACAGGACAGGGGGAATTATATCATATAATGCCCCCTGTGCTGTGCCCCACACTTATAATGCCCCCTGTGCTGTGCCCCTCACATATATTGCCCCCTGTGCTGTTCCCCTCACATATATTGCCCCCTGTGCTGTGTCCCACACATATAATGCCCCCTGTGCTGTGCCCCTCACATATAATTCCCCATCATGCGCCCCTCATATATAATGCTCCCATCATGCGCCCCTCACATATAATGCTCCCTGTGCTGTGCCCCTCACATATAATGCCCCCATTCTTTGCCCCTCACATATAATGCCCCCATCATGCGCCCCTCATATAGAATGCCCCCTGTGCTGTGCCCTTCACATATAATGTCCCCATCATGCGCCCCTCACATATAATGCCCCCTGTGCTGTGCCCCTCACATATAATGCCCCCATCATGCGCCCCTCACATATAATGCCCCCTGTGCTGTGCCCCTCACATATAATGTTCCTGTCATGTGCTCCAAACATATAATGCCCCCTGTGCTGTGCCCCTCACATATAATGCCCCCTGAGGGGACAGGACATGGGGCTTTATATGTGAAGGGCACAGCACAGGGGGCATTATATGTGAGGGGCGCATGATGGGGGCATTATATGTGAGGGGCACAGCACAGGGGGCATTATATGTGCGGGACGCATGATGGGGGCATTATATGTGCGGGACGCATGATGGGGGGTTTATATATGAGGGGCACATGATGGAGGCATTATATGTGAGGGGCAAAGAATGGGGGCATTATATGTGAAGGGCACAGGGGGCATTAAATGTGTGGGGCACATGACAGGAGCATTATAAGTGAGGGGCACAGCACAGAGGGCATTATTATGTGGGGAGAACAGGACGGGTCATAATTATTATATGTAGGGGTACAAGATGGGGCATTATTACTATATGTGAAGGCACAGAGTGTTTTGCCTTTCAGAAGTATAGTGTATATTATGAGGAATTTCTGGGGTGGTACATTTTTTAGGGGCCACAATACATTACGATATTTTACTCAGAGGGTGCACTGCACAGCAAGTTATATTCAGAGAGTGCAGTGTGTGGTAGTATTAGATTTAGAGGGCACAGTATGTGTTAGTATTATATTCAGTGGGTACAGTGTGTGATAGTATTATATTTAGAGGGTGCAGTGTGTGATAGTATTATATTTAGAGGGTGCAGTGTGTGACAGTATTATATTTAGAGGGTGCAGTGTGTGATAGTATTATATTTAGAGGGTGCAGTGTGTGACAGTATTATATTCAGAGGGTGCAGTGTTTGGTAGTGTTAAATTTAGAGGGCACAGTGTGTGGTAGTATTATATTCAGAGGGTGCAGCGTGTGGTAGTCTTATATTCAGAGAGTGCAGTGTGTGGTAGTATATTTAGAGGGCACAGTGTGTGATAGTATTATATTCAGAGGGTGTGGTGTGTGATAGTATTATATTCAGAGGGTACAGTGTATGGCGGTATTATATTCAGAGGGTACAGTGTGTTGTATATTCAGGGGGTACAGTGTGTCAGAATTATATTCAGAGGGTGTGTGCCAGTATTATATTCAAAGAATACAGTGTTTGGCAGTATTATAATAATTATTGTTTTCATATAGAGGATCAGAATGTGCTGACATAGTGAGGAGACGTCTGGGCATCAAGTTCTGCAGAGAGAAGATTTAGCTGGAACAAATCCTGGCGGTATGTACCATCTGAATTAGATAAGGAAAGACTATAGAGAAGACGTCACCTGTAATCACTGATATCATTGTGTATTCTCCTCACTATAGAGAAGACGTCACCTGTAATCACTGATCTCTATAGTGAGGAGAATACACAATGATATCAGTGATTGCAGGTGACGTCTTCTCTATAGTGAGAATACACAATGATATCAGTGATTACAGGTGACGTCTTCTCTGTAGTGAGGAGAATACACAATGATATCAGTGATTACAGGTGACGTCTTCTCTATAGTGAGAATACGCAATGATATCAGTGACTACAGGTGACGTCTTCTCTATAGTGAGGAGAATACACAATGATATCAGTGACTACAGGTGACGTCTTCTCTATAGTAAGAATACATAATGATATCAGTGATTACAGGTGACGTCTTCTCTATAGTGAGGAGAATACACAATGATAAGACGTCACCTGTAGTCACTGATATTACTGTGTATTCTCCTCACTATAGAGAAGACGTCACCTGTAGTCACTGATATCATTGTGTATTCTCCTCACTATAGAGAAGAGTTCATCTGTAATCACTAATATCATTGTGTATTCTCCTCACTATAGAGAAGACGTCACCTGTAGTCACTGATATCATTGTGTATTCTCCTCACTATAGAGAAGATGTCACCTGTAGTCACTGATATCATTGTGTATTCTCCTCACTATAGAGAACACGTCACCTGTAGTCACTGATATCATTGTGTATTCTCCTCACTATAGAGAAAACGTCACCTGTAGTCACTGATATCATTGTGTATTCTCCTCACTATAGAGAAGACGTCACCTGTAGTCACTGATATCATTGTGTATTCCCCTCACTATAGAGAAGACGTCACCTGTAGTCACTGATATCATTGTGTATTCTCCTCTCTATAGAGAAGACGTCACCTGTAGTCACTGATATCATTGTGTATTCTCCTCACTATAGAGAAGACGTCACCTGTAGTCACTGATATCATTGTGTATTCTCCTCACTATAGAGAAGACGTCACCTGTAGTCACTGATATCATTGTGTATTCTCCTCACTATAGAGAAGACGTCACCTGTAGTCACTGATATCATTGTGTATTCTCCTCACTATAGAGAAGACGTCACCTGTAATCACTGATATCACTGTGTATTCTCCTCACTATAGAGAAGACGTCACCTGTAGTCACTGATATCATTGTGTATTCTCCTCACTATAGAGAAGAGGTCATCTGTAATCACTGATATCATTGTGTATTCTCCTCACTATGTCCCATCAGAGCTGGAGTTACTTGTAAGTTCTGCAGTTATGATGGGTGAAACAACAACTCTCAGCATAACCTTACCACTGCTTAGGTCATACTGGGAGCTGTAGTTTTAAATGGTAAAAATTTCTTTAGCACTTTCCCATTCTGTGGCAATTGGTATATTTGATTATTATGCTGACATATGAGCATGGCCAAAAAGTCTTAAACAAGGTTAGGACTGTAGGATACATTTAATAATATTGTAAGTTCTGTAATCTTTTTTTTCTGTGCGCCAACACAAAATACTCTAATAGTGCCCCTCCCGAGACTCGACTCTGGATCCGCCCCTGGATCACAGGCGTGTTAATACACGCCAGTGATCAGCATAGGAGATCAGTGTGTGCAGTGCTATAGGTCCCTATGGGACCTATAACACTGCAAAAAAAAAAAAGTTAAAAAAAAGTGTTGATAAAGGTCATTTAACCCCTTCCCTAATAAAAGTTTGAATCACACCCCTTTTCCCATAAAAAAAAATAAAACAGTTTGAATAAAAAAATTTTTACATATGTGGTATCGCCGCGTGTGTAAATGTCCGAACTATAAAAATGTATAATTAATTAAACTGCACGGTCGATGGCGTACGCGCAAAAAAATTCCAAAGTCCAAAAAAGCGTATTTTTGGTCACTTTTTATACCATTAAAAAATGAATAAAAATCAAAAAAATGATCAAAAAGTCCGATCAAAACAAAAATCATACCGATAAAAACTTCAGATCACAGCGCAAAAAATACCGCCCTGTACATGGAAAAATAAAAAAGTTATAGGGGTCAGAAGCATTTAGTCATGATTTTTTCCAGAAGTACGACAAAATCAAACCTATATAAGTAGGGTATCATTTTAACCGTATGGACCTACAGAATAATGATAAGGTGTCATTTTTACCGAAATATGCACTGCGTAGAAACGGAAGCCCCCAAAAGTTACAAAATGGTGTTTTTTCTTCGATTTTGTCGCACAATGATTTTTTGTTTCTGTTTCGCTGTGAATTTTTGGGTAAAATGACTAATGTCACTGCAAAGTAGAATTGGTGACGCAAAAAATAAGCCATAATATGGATTTTTAGGTGGAAAATTGAAAGGATTAGGATTTTTAAAAGGTAAGGAGGAAAAAACAAAAGTGCAAAAACTGAAAAACCCTGAGTCCTTAAGGGGTTAACAATAGCCTTATGCCTATCCCTATCTTATATGAATGATAATCTTATGCCTATCTCTATCTTATATGAAAAATAGCTTTATGCCTATCTCTATCTTATATGAAGGATAGCCTTATGCTTATCCCTATCTTATATGAAGGATAGCCTTATGCCAATCTCTATCTTATATGAAGGATAGCCCTATGCCTATCTCTATCTTATATTAACAATAGCCTTATGCCTATCCCTATCTTATATGAAGGATAGCCTTATGCCTATCCCTATCTTATATGAAGGATAGCCTTATGCCTCTATCTTATATGAAAAATAGCTTTATGCCTATCTCCATCTTATATGAAGGACAGCCTTATGCCTATCCATATCTTATATGAAGGATAGGCATAAGACTATCTTTCAGATAGGATAGGGATAGGCATAAGGCTATCCTTCAGATAAGATAGTGATAGGCAAAAGGCTATTCTTCATATAAGATAGGGATAGGCATAAGGCTATCCTTCATATAAGATAGGGATAGGCATAAGGCTATCCTTCATATAAGATAGGGATAGGCATAAGGCTATCCTTCATATAAGATAGGGATAGGCATAAGACTATCTTTCATATAGGATGGGGATAGGCAAAAGGCTATTCTTCATGTAAGATGGGGATAAACATAAGGCTCTCCTTCATATAAGATGGGTATAGGCATAACAGGGATGATGTACTTGGAGGGATTCAACAAATGGAAAAGGATTTATGTAAACTAGAGGAATGGTCAGAACTCTGGGCACTGACATGTAATGTGAAAAAGTGTAAGATAATGAACCTGGGATGTAAACACCCTTGGACAGATAACAGAATATGTGACACAGTCCTAACCTCAGTATCTGAGGAAAGGGACTTAGGGTATGTTCACACTGTGGAATTCTGCAAGTATAATTCCGCGCAGTGAACAGTACCGTCAGTGTGAATGGGTCTTCCGAGAGACCCGTCCACACTGCAGAATTTCAGCGGCGGACAATTGTGCCGCTGAAATAGTTCCGCACAAAGAAAAAACATGATCTCTAGTTCCACGAGTACTGCATAGCCATCAATGGTGACAGTGCAGTGCCCCACGGTCCTACCGCCGAAGTATTTTTGGCGGTGGCCGCCTGACGAGTGGAGATTCTGCAGTGCAAACATACCCTTAAAGGTGGCAGACAATGTAATAGAGCAGCGGGAAATGCCAGAAGAATGCTTGGCTGTATAGGGAGAGGTATTAGCAGTAGAGAAGGAAGTGCTCACGGGTGTATGGGGAGAGGTATTAGCAGTAGAAAAAGACAAATGCTAATAGATATATAGGGAGAGGTATTAGCCTTAGAGGGAAGTGCTCAAGGGTGTTTAGGGAGAGGGACTAGCAGTACAAAGAGGGAAGTGCTCATGGGTGTCTATCCCTGTTACAAATCTTTGTGTCATCAGCAAAAAGACCAATACCGAACCATCAATATCGCTGATAAAGAAATAAAAAAAATAAATGGGTCCCAGTACATTTCCCTGAGGTCCCCACTGGTGACAAGATCTTGCTCTGAATATTCTACATTGACTACAACCCTCTGTTGTCTGTCCCTCAGCCACTGCCTAATCCACTCAACAATATGGGAGTCCAAGCTCAGACTGTAGTTTATTGATAAGTCTTCTATGTGGAGAGTGTCAGAAGCCTTACTAACATCTAGATAACCAATGTCTACTGCCCCTCCACCATCTATACAATGTCTATTGCCCCTCCACCATCTATACAATGTCTACTGCCCCTCCACCATCTATACAATGTCTACTGCCCCTCCGCCATCTATACAATGTCTACTGCCCCTCCGCCATCTATACAATGTCTACTGCCCCTCCGCCATCTATACAATGTCTATTGCACCTCCGCCATCTATACAATGTCTACTGCATCTTCACCAACTATACAATGTCTACTGCACCTCCACCATCTATACAATGTCTACTGCCCCTCCGCCATCTATACAATGTCTACTGCCCCTCCGCCATCTATACAATGTCTATTGCACCTCCGCCATCTATACAATGTCTACTGCATCTTCACCAACTATACAATGTCTACTGCACCTCCACCATCTATACAATGTCTACTGCATCGCCGCCATCTATATAATGTCTACTGCCCCTCCGCCATCTATACAATGTCTACTGCCCCTCCGCCATCTATACAATGTCTATTGCACCTCCGCCATCTATACAATGTCTACTGCATCTTCACCAACTATACAATGTCTACTGCACCTCCACCATCTATACAATGTCTACTGCCCCTCCGCCATCTATACAATGTCTACTGCCCCTCCGCCATCTATACAATGTCTATTGCACCTCCGCCATCTATACAATGTCTACTGCATCTTCACCAACTATACAATGTCTACTGCACCTCCACCATCTATACAATGTCTACTGCATCGCCGCCATCTATATAATGTCTACTGCACCTCTTCCATCTATACAATGTCTACTGTACCTACACCATCTCTTATTTTAGTTACCCAATCAAAAGAATCAATAAGAATAGTGTGACATGATCTCCCTGAAGTAAACCAATGTTGTTTTTCATCCTGCAATCCATGGGATTTTAGATGTACCGCAATCATATCCTTTAGGATGGTTTCCATTAAATTCCCCCTTATCGATGTCAGGCTTACTGGTCTATAGTTGCAGATTCCTCTCTACTACCTTTTTGTGAATGGGCACAACATTTGGTATTTTCCAATCTTCCGGGACAACTCCTGTTACCAGTGATTGGTTAAATAAATCTGTTAATTGTTTTGCTAGTATATAGCTAAGCTCTTTTAATAATTTTGGAAGAATCCCATCAGGCCCCTGTGACTTATTTGTCTTTACTTTAGACAGCTGACATAGAACCTCTTCCTCTGTAAATACACATGCATCATATGATTCATTAATCTGCCCCCTAACTGAGGTCCTTTTTCTTCATTTTCTTCTGTAAAAAGAACATTGAGGCAGTACACTAGTCCTTTATCCTCTTCTACTTACCTTCCTTCTTTTGTTTTTAATCATTGACAACTCCTTTATTTCAAGGATATTGTTACTCACCAGACACAACCGTCACCTCCCGCTTTGTACTTGATTCTCCATGCTGGTTCCTGGCCACACATATGTAGGTTCCACTGTGGGTCTGAGCTGCTGTGCGGATAATGACTGAGCTTTTATCTGCGGAGTATGTGACCTTGGCATTATTGGGGATCTGCCAACTGTATGTGGGATCCGGTAACCCCTCCGACTTACACGTTATATTTAGTGGATCTCCTATTGTAATTTTTGCATTGGTAGAAACAGTCAGGACTGGGATCATTGGTTTATCTGAGGGAAAAAAGGAAAATAGATGTTTTTATAAGAAATCTTGAAAATGGATATCCACAAGGTGGCGCAAAAGAATAGGGGGTGGGACCACTATAATCTGTGTTCTCCCGATTGTCACATTGACTGTTTCATAGGATTTCCCCCTATTATGGCCTTCTAATCAGGACACCAATTTTTCTTCTTGGACCCAGTATAAATTAGGGAGACTTGAAGGCAATGCTTCCTGGGAGAATATATGCTAATTAGCTTCTCTATTGCCACCTATAGGACAGAGGTTTTTTTCTGTGGACTTACCATATATACTCGAGTATAAGCAAACCCGAATATAAGCCAAGGCCCCTAATTTCACGCCAAAAACCCAGGAAAAGTTATTGACTTGACTATAAGCCTAGGGTGGGAAATACATCATCCCCTCATGTAATCATCCAGACCCCCTTCATCACATCCCCCCCCCCCATCGGCTGTCCGGGCATGCTGGGAGTTGTGGTTTTGAAACCTCTGGATTGGTTGAAGACCAATGCGGCCTTTGTCATCATCCAGCCCCCCCCCCCCTTTGTTTTGTACTCACCTCCCCTCGGCGGGAAGTTAGGGTGAGCTGGTCCGGGCCATCTATGCTGCAGGGACCGTCCGGTGGGGATGGTTAGTCGTTGTGGGCTGTCCATTTTCACCGGGGGGGGCCCTCTTCTTCGCGTTTCGGGCCTGCCCTGGAGTAGTGATGTTGCCTTGACGACGATGCACAGGGACGTTCATACGCAACGTCCCTGTGTGTCGTCATCAAGGCAACGTCACTAGTCCGGGGCCTAGCCCGGAGCGTAGAAGAGGGCCCCCTGGTTAAAAAGGACAGACTGCAATGACTAACCATCCCCACCGGACGGTCCCTGCAGCATAGGTGGCCCGGACCAGCTCACCCTAACTTCCCACCGAGAGGAGGGGGGGGGGGGGGGGCTGGATGATGACGAAGGCCGCAGTGGTCTTCAACCTGCTGACCTCCAGAGGTTTCAAAACTACAACACCCAGCATGCCAGGACAGCCGATGGCTGTCCGGGCAAGCTGGGAGTTGTAGTTTTGAAACCTCTGGAGGTCCGCAGGTTGAAGACCACTGAGAAGGGATTGGCAGGCGGAGAGTTCACTCGAGTATAAGCCGAGGGGGGCGTTTTCCGCACGAAAAATCGTGCTGAAAAACTCGGCTTATACTCGAGTATATACGGTATAATTCTGTCCAGTAGTGGACATTACAGCTCCTAGAAAGGCTGTCACACAGTTTTCCTAGACTCCTGATTTCCCTGGAGTGGGTTAAATTTTCGTAAATGAGTACACAGGTTTGAGAGCAATAGGAAAGCTGGATGAATATGCTATTCATAATTGGTGACACATTTATTTGTCTCCAATTTACTTATAAGCCAAGGCAAGAAGTGACTACAAAGAGCATCTCTTGATCTGGAGGACCAAGTACAGAAGTGATTTTCCAGGCAAAATTTCCTGAATAGCCATCCTTGGCCTCATGTAATACTTTATTTGCCCTTTTTGTGGCGCTGCAGGGTAGCTGTCCACTTGCTGCCAATTTTCCCTAGAGATTTGAGCTGATTGCTGGGGGTTACTTTTCATTACCAAGAGCAACTGCTAATTACTCCTGCAGTGGCCTCTGCTGGAGAAATGTGGCATTACATGGACCCATTCAAAAATAAAAAATCCACTAGAGGAAAATGTCTTCTTTTTTTTGTTTTTGTTACTGTATATATGCAAAACTTCACGGCATACATAAGATGCGTTCAGTAAGATCATGTGACACCTAGGCTCATCCTTCCCTAGTCCGTGCTCATCATATAGGAGCTATGTTAGCCACTGAGGCTGGTAACTTTGTGATGGTATTGGACATACAGTATTTATTCTCTCTTTTGTATGCTTTTATGTTTTGCCTATAGAAAGTAACATAAAAAGAGAAGAGAAAATGTTTCCCGTAGCTGATACAGAACGTGGTTATTGTTTGCTGTGTATCCGTTTTCTACAGCAGCTCTGCCCCCTACAGCTCAGGACAAGGCTATGTCAATGCTCGGTAAAGATGCTGATAAAGATTGTTCTATGCCGTATAAGTTTAGCGTAACAATGACGACAAGATCATAGAGGGCAGCAGACGTACATTGCACGGTTACATTGATCTCCTTCGATACGTTTCCTCTCTGGTTTGTTGCCTGACATGTATAAATCCCGGACATGTCTCTTGTTATTATATCTCTGTCCTTTATATAACGTCCATCGGCTCCGCATTCTACTATCGGCTTTGGGTTTCCGTCAGCCTGACATGAAAATGTCTGTCCTTCTACCAAAGGTAAAATCAAGGGGCAAGAACTTTCAGGGAACTCTGGGGGATCTGAAATGGAAATAAAAACATTAACTATCACATCTATCATTTCTATATCATATCTATCCAGGAACAGCCCTACCATGGGACCCGGTGGGACCATTGGTCCCAAGTGGCACTTTGCTGCATTTTTTTTTTTTTGGGCCACCTAGGTCCATGGTCGGACTGGCTCTGCTCACAGTTCTAAAGTGGCCGCGGCACTAGCGCAGCCTGAGCTGCTTAATAGTGTAGTGGCCACTTTAAGACAGGGAGCCGGTAGGGACTTCGTGCAAGTGGCGTTCCTCCGCAGACCTGCACAGGAGAAGGTCAGTGACATCACTCATCAGGCTGACGATGGAGAGCAGAAGCGCTGTTCAGCCCCTATGAGTGTGTTTATATGTGTCTGTGTGTTGGGGGAGAAATCTGCTACTTACCTAATGTGGGGAAACTATGCTGCCTACCTAATGTGGGGCAACTGCTGCCTACCTAATCCTGCAGATTAATGGGAGTTGCATTGATGTGGAGCTCTTGAATTTGTAGTGCAATTTTATAGCATAGTACTTTTTTTTCTTTTGGACCCAGACAGCACAATAGAGAACCTATATAGATGCACCAAACTGACACAGTATTATGAGTAAATATAAATCTTTATTATAATCAGATAAGATAAAACATGATAAAAAATCAGCAGCAGTTAGAAAGAAAACGACTCCGAACACAAATATTAAATAATGTCCAATAGGCACATGGAATGGCACATAAATATAGGTATACAATACTCAATGAAAAGTGGACTTAAAAACAAGCCACAATACATGTATATATATATAAAGAATACACCTAAAGGTGCCTAAGTAAACCCAGTACACTAATGTAAACAAAAAGGACATATACAGAAGTGTAGCTAGTATAGTGTCATTTGCCCAGTGCTATCGGCAGTATGAATACAGGGAGACAAGGATGTTGACCATACATATCTGAGGGGAAACAAACCACCTCGGTAAAAGTTGGAGCATCGGTTGTCCCTGAAAAAAGTTTTATTAAACATATAAGACTGTCCATGCACCTAGCCAACTGACACCCAGCTATACTTACAAAGGTCGGGAGACTAGGGGTAGGCTCCTGACCTTTGTAAGTATAGCTGGGTGTCAGTTGGCTAGGTGCATGGACAGTCTTATATGTTTAATAAAACTTTTTTCAGGGACAACCGATGCTCCAACTTTTACCGAGGTGGTTTGTTTCCCCTCAGATATGTATGGTCAACATCCTTGTCTCCCTGTATTCATACTGCCGATAGCACTGGGCAAATGACACTATACTAGCTACACTTCTGTATATGTCCTTTTTGTTTACATTAGTGTACTGGGTTTACTTAGGCACCTTTAGGTGTATTCTTTATATATATATATACATGTATTGTGGCTTGTTTTTAAGTCCACTTTTCATTGAGTATTGTATACCTATATTTATGTGCCATTCCATGTGCCTATTGGACATTATTTAATATTTGTGTTCGGAGTCGTTTTCTTTCTAACTGCTGCTGATTTTTTATCATGTTTTATCTTATCTGATTATAATAAAGATTTATATTTACTCATAATACTGTGTCAGTTTGGTGCATCTATATAGGTTCTCTAGTATTTTTGGGCACCGAACAGTGGTTTATACCCTGTTTGTTTTTGGCCTCAATTTATTGGTTTATATCCAGACAGCACAATGTCTTGGGCTCGACCTCTATCTATCTATCTATCTATCTATTTATCTATCTATCTCGTATCAATCTATCTCAAATCTATCTATCTATTTACCTATCTATCTATCTTTCTCATATCTATCTATCTAATGCAAATAAAATGGCACTACCAATATCCAGAGTAAAGAAGAAATTCGGGGTGCCCGCATATCTGGAACCTGGGTCCGCCGGTTCCTTAATCCAGACAAAGAAAATATGATGCAGCACTCCACAGGTAGCAAATAAGGTGGTTTTATTCCATCATGTGCATAGACAACGTTTCACCAGTCTCACACTGGCTTTTTCAAGTGAATAATAGTGATACAGGTGGGTATTTATAGACCGCCCACTGGGTCATGTGACACAAGCAATGCATGATTTACATATGTAAACAGAGACGATCATGGTACATTGTGCAATAAATAATGCAAAAACATAGTGCTAAATTCATATATAAACATACAGTAATCATCAGTTATATAAACATATACGTTTTACTTAAAATGTAGATAGTGCAGTGACTGATCCATAATTACGTGTATAGCCGTGAATGCCTTCCGGGGTCCCACCACGAGGTTTCCTGATCCCAGGCGCCAAAGCGCCGGGTGTGTAGTGTGCATCAAAGCAGAAGAGAAGTACTTCCGGGTCGGGAGAGCGCGTCCTCGTATCCATAGAATCAATTCACTGGTCAAGACCAGTATATGGAGGGTTAATCCAATCACTTTTCCAATAGATTACCCCTTGGGGCAATCAAATAGTACCCTAATTTCCCATATACCAACTAAAATGCATATACTTTATTAAAAACTAATCAAAGATAAACCACACATTTAAAAAGTATCAGAGCAGTATTCCTTAGTTTGGATCTAATGTCTTGTAGTATCTCTCTCACTGAGATTGTTTATTGATATCTGTTGCTGAGTGTGCCTGCAGCTCACACTCTGCTTACTCCGGAAACTGCTCTGATATGGTTAAAACACCCTACTCAGCCCCCCCCCCCCCCCCCGACATGTTTCGCTACTATGTAGCTTTGTCAAGAGGTATAGGACTTCAGAAACCCCATACCTCTTGACAAAGCTACATAGTAGCGAAACATGTCGGGGGGGGGGGCTGAGTAGGGTGTTTTAACCATATCAGAGCAGTTTCCAGAGTAAGCAGAGTGTGAGCTGCAGGCACACTCAGCAACAGATATCAACAAACAATCTCAGTGAGAGAGATACTACAAGACATTAGATCAAAACTAAGGAATACTGCTCTGATACTTTTTAAATGTGTGGTTTATCTTTGATTAGTTTTTAATAAAGTATATGCATTTTAGTTGGTATATGGGAAACTCGTATCCATAGAAACCCGACTCCAGACTTCCGGAGTCAGGTTTCTATGGATACGAGGACGCGCTCTCCCGACCCGGAAGTACTTCTCTTCTGCTTTGATGCACACTACACACCCGGCGCTTTGGCGCCTGGGATCAGGAAACCTCGTGGTGGGACCCCGGAAGGCATTCACGGCTATACACGTAATTATGGATCAGTCACTGCACTATCTACATTTTAAGTAAAACGTATATGTTTATATAACTGATGATTACTGTATGTTTATATATGAATTTAGCACTATGTTTTTGCATTATTTATTGCACAATGTACCATGATCGTCTCTGTTTACATATGTAAATCATGCATTGCTTGTGTCACATGACCCAGTGGGTGGTCTATAAATACCCACCTGTATCACTATTATTCACTTGAAAAAGCCAGTGTGAGACTGGTGAAACGTTGTCTATGCACATGATGGAATAAAACCACCTTCTTTGCTACCTGTGGAGTGCTGCATCATATTTGCTCTATCTATCTCATATCTATTTATCTATCTATCTATCTCATATCTATCTATCTATCTATCTATCTATCTCATATCTATCTATCTATCTCATATCTATCTATCTATCTATCTATTTATCTATCTATCTCATATCTATTTATCTATCTATCTCATATCTATCTATCTATTTATCTATCTATCTATCTCATATCTATCTATCTATTTATCTATCTATCTATCTATCTCATATCTATCTATCTATTTATCTATCTATCTATCTATCTATCTCATATCTATCTATCTATTTATCTATCTATCTATCTCATATCTATCTATCTATCTATTTATCTATCTATCTATCTCATATCTATCTATCTATCTATCTATCTCATATCTATCTATTTATCTATCTATTTATCTATCTATCTATCTATCTATCTCATACATATCTATCTATCTATCTCATATCTATCACAAATCTATCTATAAGGATCCCACCATAGCACATGAAGTCCATACAAAAGTGTGTTTTTATTTCATTAAAAAAAAAGAGTGCCAATTCATGTACTTATCATATGGAGTTTGTATTTTTTGTGATATGCTTTGGCCCTGTGATGCTGGTGGAGCCCCCCTCATGAATAGTAGGTGTGAGTGGTTGTTTATCAGTATTTTGTACCTGAGCATTGTGGCTGATCTGCATCATAGTGGGAATAGATGCCTAATCTGCCCTTGTACCAGTAACCAGTAAGAATGGCCGCTCCTCTTTCTTTCTTTTTTTTTTTTTAATGATTTTTCCCCTCCATTTTTCTGTGATCTTTTCACGTGGTGTATTAATTACTAATATAAATATTTATGCAAAAAATATATACAGTGACCCCCCGACCTACGATGGCCCCGACATACAAAAGCATCGTATGTTGAAATTATCGTATGTCGGGACCATGACATAAAAGGCTATCCGGCAGTGCAGACTGCTTCAGCTGCCGCCGGCTAGCCATTTAGTGTGCCCCGTGTGCTCCGGTGATGGTCACTCACCTGTCCCTGACGCTCCGGACCGTCCTTTTCAGGATCCCCTGCATCGCCATCGCTCTCCATCATCGTCATCCAATAGGAGCAGCGTGCGCAGCGACTTGATGACAGCGATGAAGAGCGACGATCTCGGTCAGCAGAGAAGGTCCGAAGCGGTGGGGACACCCCGGGGATGTGGTGACAGCGATGGAGGGCGACATCCAGGGCAGCGGTGACGGTCCGGAGTGGCAGGGACAGGTGAGTATAACCTCCTATATGTAACATTGCACGGATCCCTCAACATACGATGGTTCATTTGGAACGGATTACCATCGTATGTTGAGGGACCACTGTAAGGTTTTATACTGCAAAAGAGATGAGTTGTCTTCGAAACTCTTATGGACAATGAGTAGCTCAAACACAACCACAAAACACTTACATTGTATTTGTAGGGTCTGAAATAAAGATCGGGATATGCCCAAATTCTCAATAATATAAGCTGTGCAGGTGACGACAAGGCTCAGAGTTCTCCTGCTTGCTGTGAATGTGTGGGTCAGCATAGAGGTCTCCTCCCTCCGCTCTTCTTTACCATCCACACTAATAGACAGACCATAAGGCTCGGGTCGTTTGTTAGTTATATGACAAGTAGCCGTCACATTCTCACCCAGGTCTGTGACATTTCTGGATAGAGAAAAACTCACGGCAGGAGGCTCTGGGAAAGAGGATTGAGAAGTTGTTACTATGAGCAGATACAGGAGGTGACATTTACCATCATCTGTAGCATAGTCAGGATAAGCGGAAGGGCTCCTACAATACTACTACAGCTAAGGCTGGGTTCACACTACGTTTTCTCCCATACGGGAGCGCATACGGCAGGGGGGAGCTAAAACCTTGCGCTCCCGTATGCCTTTGTATGCGCTCCCGTATGTCATTCATTTCAATGAGCCGACCGGAGTGAAACGTTCGCTCCGGTCGGCTCATTTTTGCGCCGTATGCGCTTTTACAACCGGACCTAAAACCGTGGTTGACCACAGTTTTAGGTCCGGTTGTAAAAGCGCATACGGCGCAAAAATGAGCCGACCGGACCGAACGTTTCACTCCGGTCGGCTCATTGAAATGAATGACATACGGGAGCGCATACGGTGACATACGGGAGCGCGAGCTTTTAGCTCCCCCCTGCCGTATGCGCTCCCGTATGGGAGAAAACGTAGTGTGAACCCAGCCTAATACTAAGGAACATGCACCTTAAATATCAACATAAGAATCCCCAGATGTCAACTGGTGCCAGAAAGTGAAGCAGATTTGTAAATTACTTCTATTAAAAAATCTTAATCCCTCCAGTACTTATTAGCTGCTGAATTCTACAGAGGAAATTCTTTTCTTTTTGGAACACAGAGCTCTCTTCTGACATCATGACCACAGTGCTCTCTGCTGACATCTCTGTCCATTTCAGGAACTGTCCAGAGTAGAAAAAAAAATCTCCATAGCAAACATATGCTGCTCTGGATAGTTTCTAAAATGGACAGAGATGTCAGCAGAGAGCACTGTGGTCATGATGTCAGCGGAGAGCTCTGTGTTCCAAAAAGAAAATAATTCCCTCTGTAATATTCAGCAGCTAATAACTACTGGAAGGATTAAGATTTTTTTACTAGAAGTAATTTACAAATCTGTTTAACTTTCTGGCACCAGTTGATTCAGAAAAAAAAAGTTTTCCACCGGAGTACCCCTTTAATCCAACCAATCCTCCAACTCCCGGAATGTTGCACCATATACTATACCAGTGGTTCCCAACCAAAGCGCCTCCAGCTGTTGCGAAACTACAACCCCCAGCATGCTGGGAGTTGTAGTTTTGCAACAGCTGGAGGCACCCTTGGTAGGGAAACACTGACCTATACTATATACTACTATATAGTCCAACATGCTGGGAGCTGGGAGTTGTGCTGAGCCACAGGATGTATCCAGGACATGCTGGGAGTTGTAGTTAGTAACTAACAGCAACTCCCAAATTTAATTTAAAAAAAGCGATCAAAAAGTTACATTAAAACGAAAATGGTACTGTTGAAAACTGCAGATCGGGGCGCAAAAAAATGAGCCCTCATACAGTCCCATTTAAGAAGAAATAAAAAAAAGTTATAGGGGTCAGAAGAGGAAAAAAAATTCCCTGCATATGTTTATCCTGTGATGTCACGCATATATAATGAATTATGCAAATTAGCATGGCCAGTATTTTATTTTTGCAAGAAAGGTGGCAACTCTACTGGCACCGGATCTGAATACGTCATCAATAAACCGATTATTCCTTATGTTTAAAATGGGTACTCCCGTGGATCAACTGGTGCCAGAAAGTTAAACAGATTTGTAAATTACAAATATGTCAAAAATGGAGAGGCTCCTGTGGAAAGTTTCACCAAGTGACCTGGGCAGCTCAAACTGGCACCTGTACCTAAGGTGTCTGAAAAAGGCTACTAAATAATGGAAACTATTGAGGCTCAAGGTCTGTAGATAAAGTACACACTTGTTTATTGATAAATAATAAAAATAAACAATAGGATATCAAACTGACACTCTGGGATCACAGGGCCCTTGTGTAGCCGTGGTCGGGAAACCGCATACGGCCGAAAAAGCAGCCGACCGGAGGCTGCGGTTCACTCCAATCGGTTCCCTATACGGCTGAGTGCGGGCGCCGCATTTAAGCCCCGCCCACCCCTCCTCCCAGCCGTATACGGGAACCGTAATGACAAACCGTAGTGTGAACCCAGCCTTATTTTGCACTTGTTATCTGTCTTTTGAAATGCAACAGTTCTGTAGCAATTAGGTATCCACACTTTAGAGGTCGCAGAGGTAATGATGTTCCTCAGTGTAGCGATTACAAACAGTCTCTGAATACAGTAATTGTTCAGTCCACTACCGCTGGTAACAGTAGTCAGTGCCGGCAATTGCTTAAAACTATGCGCATAGTATATAATAAATGGAAATCTCTCACCGGTCCAGATGTTGGGATGTCGATCTTATAGTTACCACTCCGTGTTAGTAGCGATGTCTAACAGCCGTCTATGCCCGCTCTCCGGCCGGAGAGCGCACCGCTGGAGTCTCGGCCGACTCCTAATTCCGTGGAGCTTGCTGATGGTGGGCGAAGTATTCGGAGGCTGCAGCGCTTCGGAGTGGCGTCCTCGTGGAGGTAGCACGCGCTTTTGGTCTATGACCGCACGTTCTGTAGATAATCCGTGGTGGTTTCTATAGACTACAGATAGTACAAACGTGGTCTTAGAAGTCTTTTTAGGGGGTCGCTGGACGCGTTTCAGCACCCACTAGGTGCTTTCTTCAGCAGCTAAAGTATATAAGTCCTGGGGGTCCGAGTTGGTTTATTATATAGGGTTAGACTCCGCCCCTCCCAATAATGATGTCACACAAGTAAATAAACATTGTAGTAAATCTTGTTATGTGAATGTCAGTGTTATCAATGAGCCAAATAAAGGGGAACACTACATTTACTAGAGTAAATAGATGTCTATATAAATATATTAATGTCTCAATAGATAAAAATTACTAAGAATAAAATAAATAAATAAATATTGAACAATATATTAAAAAAATACTCTAATTTAGAAACCAATATATAGATAAATAAATAGTTACATATATAAATAAATACATGTATTTTGGTAATATTGATAATATATAAAAAGGGATAAAATATTGGTGTCTTCCATGGATCATTATGATTATATATAACTAGATGGTTCGGAAGACACCTCTTATAGCTACCATATATTCTAGCGTAAATTATATAATATGCCCAGATAATGATAAAATTACAATAAAAATACCAGAAAACACCAATAAGATAGGATTTTCTGGTATTTTTATTTTTATTGTAATTTTATCATTACTGGGCATATTATATAATTTACGCTAGAATATATGATAGCTATAACAGGTGTCTTCCGAACCATCTAGTTATATATATTCATAATGATCCATGGAAGACACCAATATTTTATCCCTTTTTATATATTATCAATATTACCAAATAACATGTATTTATTTATATATGTAACTATTTATTTATCTATATATTGGTTTCTATATTAGAGTATTTTTTTATATATTGTTCATTATTTATTTTATTCTTAGTACCCTTAATCTTAGTAATTTTTATCTATTGAGACATTAATATATTTATATAGACATCTATTTACTCTAGTAAAGTTAGTGTTCCCCTTTATTTGGCTCATTGATAACACTGCCATTCACAAAACAAGATTTACTACAATGTTTATTTACTTGTGTGACATCATTATTGGGAGGGGCGGAGTCTAACCCTATATAATAAACCAACTCAGACCCCCAGGACCTATATACTTTAGCTGCTGAAGAAAGCACCTAGTGGGTGCTGAAACGCGTCCAGCGACCCCCTAAAAAGACTTCTAAGACCACTTTTATACTATCTGCAGTCTATAGAAACCACCACTGATTATTTACAGAACGTGCGGTCATAGACCAAAAGCGCGCGCTACCTCCACGAGGACGCCACTCCGAAGCGCTGCAGCCTCCGAATACTTCGCCCACCATCAGCAAGCTCCACGGAATTAGGAGTCGGCCGAGACTCCAGCGGTGCGCTCTCCGGCCGGAGAGCGGGCATAGACGGCTGGCTGTTAGACATCGCTACTAACACAGAGTGGTAACTATAAGATCGACATCCCAACATCTGGACCGGTGAGAGATTTCCATTTATTATATACTATGCGCATAGTTTTAAGCAATTGCCGGCACTGACTACTGTTACCAGTGGTAGTGGACTGAACAATTACTGTATTCAGAGACTGTTTGTAATCGCTACACTGAGGAACATTATTACCTCTGCTGACCTCTGCTGTCCATTTTAGGAACTGTCCAGAGCAGCATATGTTTGCTATGGAGATTTTCTCCTGCTCTGGACAGTTCCTAAAATGGACAGCAGAGGCCAGCAGAGAGCACTGTGGTCATGACATCAGAGAAATCCAAAAAGAAAAGCATTTCCTCTGCAGTATATAGCCCCTAAAAAGTACTGGAAGGATACATTTTTTTAATAGAAGTAATTTACAAATCTGTTTAACTTTATGGCACCAGTTGATTTAAAGAAAAAAAAGTTTTCCACGGGAGTACCCCTTTAAGGATATGATCATGGCTCTGTTTGTACGTCACTTCACCTTCCATGGATGGTTCTGGTTCTGGGTGAAGGTATCGAGACATTATGATCTGGTGGATAGGAGGAACCCCAACAACTTACCATAGATATATACATTCACCGTAGTCTCATTGGATAAATTAAATAGGTAAGATTCACAGCGGATGGTTTTCAATCCCAGAAGTGAGTAAGAAGCAGTTGGACGGACCCTCCCCTTTACGGTTCCTTCCTCTGTCACAACAGGAATAACATCTAATGGGGCGTCATCTATGGATATGTTCAGTCTGACATCTTGTGGGGGAAATCCATTGGAGACCAGACACTCCATTATAAATATGGTCCCATTCTCTATCCATTCCTGCACCGATATAACAGGAGCTTCCGGCAGCGCTGATATTACGAGAAAAATATATATATTAATGTGAGATATTAGTAGAGCTTTACCAGAATTATGTCAGTTGCCCTATAATTTTATATTGACGGGTCCCGGTCCCAAAAGTCCCTTCAGGTAGAGTCGCTCAAGTCCACAGGGCTCTCCTGCAGGATCCCCCTAGGTCATGATTATTGTATATTACTCATGTACATTTATTATAAGTATTGTACAGTGAATATAAACTATGTATACAGGTTATTAGGATGTTTACACTGTATAGGACCTTCCTAAGGTCATGTGACATGGTCATGTGATATGTGATCACCTGATCACCCAGAGGCACAGGCAACCAGCTACCAATGGGCTTTAGTCCAGCCCCTTGATATATAAGGAGCTGTAGTCTCCACACTAGTCTCTTGAGTTCCTGCTCTTAGTTCCTGGGCAGTAAAGCAAGCACAAGTCCTGTACGAGTTCAGTCCAGTACAGCTAGGCCAAAGCCTACAAGTCTGCAGCCACATCTAATCTGTAAGTCTCATCTATGTCTACAAGTCAAGTCTCTACTGTCCCTACCAAAGTCATAACAGTAGTACAGTGGCCTGCATCATCATTATTATCACTACAGTCCAAGCCTGAGAGGTTCCCTGTGTCCCGGTCACCTCTGTGGAAGTTGTCTATCTGTAAAAAACATTGTACTGCCTTTTTCAGTAAAGTTTCAGTTGCATCAAAACCTGTTTTGGACTCTCATTTAATATATGCCGTTTCTGGGTTGGTTGCCGGGGGTACCCTAAACCATACAACCACTTCCTGGCGTCACGAACACTAGGGGTTTACAACATCTGGCCCCACCACTTCCACTGCTACACCCCGTGGTCCAGCCATACACCGTGGGTCAACACAATATAAAAAAAAAGGTGAAATCTTATCTTTAATATCTTTTAAGCTGAGAGACGATCATATGAAATTAAAGGCCTAAAGCCTAAACTACTAAGAGGTTCTGAGGACAACATCTCCCCTCCTGATATCTGACAGGACCAGCATTGTCAAGGACACATTAGGACAGATTGACTATTGCAATTGAACAATTTTCACCAAGTAACTTGTGTACATGACTTGTACAGTTCTTATGTGTTTTACATACTTTTTAACCTCACCTGACATGGCTTAGTGGTAAAACCATTTAGGCTAGGTTTAAAACCATTTAGGCTAGTTTTTGGAAAATTTTCACTGCAGTTTTTGAGCCAAAGCCAGAAGTGTATTCATAAGGAATAGGACATATAAACATAGGCGTGTGCACGGGGTGTGCCGGGTGTGCCTGGGCGGACCCTAATCAAGCCCAGGCTCAGGGGCGTCACTAGGTCATTTTATTGGGGGCTTGGGCCCCGGATGTCAGCTGCCCCGGCTTTTTTAAAAAATCTTCCTCCATTTTTTTAAATATATTTATAAAACAGTGGGGCCGCTCTGGCCCCTGCGAGGTCCCCTTCGCGGGCACGCAGAAGGGGACCCCGCTCAGGGCAGGTCCTCCGGTCCCAAGATCATTAGGCCGGGGACACTGCTACTTTAGGAGTAGCACACTTCCGTGCGCAGGCACACCCCCTTCCCCGGCTGCTCCGAGCAGGACGGAAGCTCGGAGCTTAAACCACTGCAGAAGCCAGCAGCCAGGCGTGACCAGCAGCCACCCAACCTGATCTACAGCCCGCCCGATGTCATCTGCAGCCCGAAAAGGTAAAAAGGGCGGGGCGGGGGGTTGTTGGGGTCAGGGATCAAAAGATTGTGAAGGAGGGGGTCTGTGGAGGGACAGTCACAGAACAGTGTGAAGAAGTGGTGGCAGAGGGGGCTGGGAAGGGGCAAATGTACAGGAGGAGGGGACAGAGGGGCAGGGGGCAGAGGAGTCTAAAGTAGGGTGCCACCTGGCCGGTATTTATATAACCAATCCACCAACTCCCAGAATGTTGCACCATATACTATACCAGTGTTTCCCAACCAGAGTGCCTCCAGCTGTTGCAAAACTACAACCCCCAGCATGCCCGGACAGCTGTTGGCTGTCCGGGCATGCTGGGAGTTGCAGTTTTGCAACAGCTGGAGGCACCTCTGGTTGGGAAACACTGACCCATACTATATTCTACTATATAGTCCAACATGCTGGGAGTTGTAGTTTTCGTTTGGGGCAGCTGCTGAGCCACAGGCTGTATCAAGGCATGCTGGGAGTTGTAGTTAGTAACTAACTGCAATTCCAGAATTTAATCAAAAATACAAAAGAAAGCAATCAAAAGGTCCCATCGAAACAAAAATGGAACCGTTAAAAAAACACAGATCGGGGCGCAAAAAAAACGCCCCTCATACAGGACGTATAAGGAGAAATAAAGAAAAATTTTAGGGGTCAGAATAGGAGAAAATATCCCCCGCATATGTGTATCCTGTGATGTCACGCATATATAATTAATTGCGTGTATATTTTGTGTGTTTTTATACACTGTTTTTGCCCTTTATATGGAGTTTATCCTGAGAGACTACTTATACTCAAGTGCAATAAGATAAATGTGTGCTAATCCATAGGTGGCAGCCTGTATATTTTGGAGTGTAAGTCGATATTTTATTGGAACGTAATAAAAGGTATATTTTATTGTATGGAAGGTCCCTATTTAAATCAGTGTCTATATTATTAATGTACTGGGAAACCCATCATTTTAACCTGAAAAGTGTTAATTCCTACCTGCCAATCTAGCTAACAACCTACCTACCTGGTTTCCTACTTCCCTGGCTATCTAACTACCTGGATACCTACATAGCAAACTGGCTACCTGACTACCTACCTAGCTATCTAGCAACCTGAATATCTACCTAGCTAACTATCCATCTACCTAACTACCTGGCTACCTACCTATCTATCTACCTAGCAACCTAACTACATGGCTACCTAGCTAGCTAACAACCTACCTAGCTAATTGCCTACCTGGCTACCTAGCTAGCTACCCACCTATGTTGCTAATAACCAACCTTGCTACCTACCTAGCTATCTACCTAGCAACCTAACTACCTACCTGTATGGCTATCTACTTAGCTAGATAACAATCTACCTAGACACTTAACAAGCTATCTAGCTAACAACCAACCTAGCTATGAACATACCTAGCTACTGACATAGTTGCAACCTACCCATGTAGCTAGCTACCTACTTACCTGCCTACCTACCTATCTATCTAGCTAACAACCTACCTACCTTCAGACCTTCAAACGTATTTATCTAATGAGGGGGTCTTTGGTGGGGGATAGGCCTTCTTAATGGGGTACCTACTATTCCTTATTATGGGAGGGCATTGCACTGGAAAAATGCAGAGTCAAACATATTTTTCCTGCAGATGCTAAAGAGATGGTTTTTACCTGGAAGAAGTTGACATGTCAGTCTGATCCAGATGCACAAGAAAAGGAAAGAGGACATCGCTGATCAGAAATGATGTTACCTGTGAGTCCCTAGATGTAACTATAATCCCATATATGGTATACAGATCCTGTGTAAAGCTGGTATCTACCTTTATATGATCCTGGATACAATTACTTATATGGTATACAGGTTTGGAACAAAGTCCAAGACCACAGCACCAAAAATTATAAACTGATACGTGCAAAAGAGCTGTAGTTCATTGGTTCCCCAAAAGTTTTTTTTGAGGAACCAATAAATAATAGCAATTTTTTTCCAATTTTGGTGCTGTGGTCTTGGACTTTCTTGCATGTTTGGTATCCGGATTGGCTATCTGGATGACTACGGGGACAATGGATTTATCTAGTGCTGTCTTATCTGTTTATGTATGTGTGCATGCAAGCAAGAGTGTATTTGTGTGTTTGTATATGTGTGTGTATGTATATGTATGTATGTATGTATGTATGTATGTATATATATATATATATATATATATATATATATACGCATGCATGCGACGTGAGTTTGTGCTTTAGGGTGCACACCCTAATGCAATAGGCTGCGCACGCCTATGCATATAAAGGAATGACTTATACTTCTCCTCCCTTGCATGGATCCACTTCTGACTTTGGCTCAAAAACTGCAGGGGCAGATATCCAAAAACTGCCAGAAAAAAAAAAAACAAGTGGAAACTTAGCCTTATAAAAGGGTCATGGTTGGGTGCACCCATATTTTGGCTCAAAGTAATAGTCTAAACATATACTAGACATTCTAAAGTTGAGCAGGATTTATAAATCTGGTGCATTTTAGATTGTCCAGTCTAGCTCTTCACTAAGTTTTGGACAGTATCAGTAAATATATCTCAAGGTGTGGATTCACAGCTACACATCCCTCCTCCCCCTCTCCCACTCCCTCCCCCCCTCTTCCTTCCCCTCCCCTCTCCCTCCCCCTCCTATTTGAACCTTGTGCTAAAATAAATAACAATTTTGGGCATGATCCAACTTACTGTAGGTCTGCACAGTTATCTCCGAGGACTTGGCCATGTGGCGTTCTGATCCAAGTTGTAGGACGGCCTCACAGGAGAAGTTCATAAGGTTGTCTCTGCGTCTAGCGGTGAATGTATATAAGTGGCTCACAGTCTGTCTGTCCTTCACGTCGGGTCCTTCATAGGATTTGTTGTTGATGATATCACCTCCTCTTGTGATGTATATGGTAAGATACTCCAAAGGAGCAACTTCATAGACCGTACAATTAATTGTATATTCTTTTCCTTCTTCTATCTTCGTCGGCATGTCTATAGTGACTTTGGAAGGCAGAGCTGCAATGACATTAGACATAAATACATTTTAACACTAAATAGGCTCAAAACGTGTCAGTCTTGCTGTTTTTTGTATGTATCACTGTTCTAAATACAACACCTGTTACCTGCACTAGGACCATATAGCAATCATGATGCCATATCCTTTGGTAGGCAAAGTCCCCTCTGAGCCTCCTGGAACGGAAAGAGTTATAATGCCATGCACTAGTACACGTGTTCTAGCTACAAGGGCATGAAATTGTCGTGTGGATGAGGAATCCATGTTCCAAATGTCCAAATCTGCTTTTGGGGTATTGTTTACATTTTTGTTTGCTATCTTCTATGTTACCCTGCCATTTTAGCAGACACTGAAGCATCACAGATGTGTAAGAGTTAAAGATTTTTACTACCACCAATGGTGGATTTCTTTGTAAAAGATGAGTGGATCATTGGTCACATGATTCTCCCCAGTCAGTTTCTATGTAGAATGTTTTGGAAAGGGCAGAGGGAGGAGTTTCCAAGCCTAAAGCATCACCCGAATAATTGGATTTAAAAAACAACAATAAGACAACAAAAAATTGTTTAGTCTGACACAGGACAGAGAAGAGTACACACCTAGTCAGAGTCTGGCTCAAGCTTGGGTAGTGTGAGGTAGTCTCTTAGCTCGGTTTCTTCTAGGTAGACCAGTTTGGTCAGAGTTTAACCTGCTTGGTCCAGTCAGGCCTGGACAGTAATGTGTTTGAGATAAAGCCTGCTGCAAGCAAGATAACTGAGACTTGTCTGCATGAGGGAACCAACTACTGTTCCAGTTGCTATAATCTTCTTGACAGGGGTAATGTCAAGTCCCTCCACTTCCTCCCATCCCATACCGTTCAAATAAACACTTAACACCAGAATGGATTAAATTGGCCACGGCAGCCATTTTATTAATATTAACATGTAAACAAACAAAGTAAATACAACTTGACCATCCACAGAGGAGGTCCTCGGAGCCTAACAAGCCCATTGGTGGTCCCCCCACTGACTGTGCACACAGGTTCCTTTTACCTCCAGCCGATCCACCCACTGGCTCGGAGGCACAACCACAATGAACCTGCATGCCCGACCGAGGCCTTAGCCTCCCATCCTTCTTTTACTCTTCCCAGAACCACCAGCCATGAACCTCTTCTTCCCCGTTGTCCAGAACCAACTTTGGTTTCCTCCACCACCTTAAAACATCTTCCTGTTGCTCCCAACTCCCTGCAACAATGCAAACACCTGAACCCCTTAGGTGTTTGCGTCCCGCAAGGCCAAACACTTCAAATCAGTACCTATGGCATTTAAATGAATCCCATCCCATCTCCAAAAAGCCCCTTTCCCAGACTCCAAATCGGAATGGCGTACAGCAACTGAGCCATTGTGAGCCACAAATGTACTCATTGCCCTGTTAACCTTTATCCAGGCCTTATTGATGCGATTCACTGACCTTGCCAGCTTCCAAACCTTTCTTGGTACAATGTCCGACCAGACCATGACAGTCCACGGATACATAGCTCAGATGCGAAGAATATCAAATTTCATATCCCTCACAAACTCTCTAAAAGGGTCGAGCCCCCAAATCATTGCCACCTATATGAAGCACAAGGACATCAGGCTCCCTATCCAGATGGACAAAGCTATTAAAATCTGGCAATATTCTCCTCCACAACATTGCTGACCAATCCGTCTCACCACCGCCACCTGCGGAGAAAATCCAAGTTGCCTCCCGTTCGGCCTGGCCGCAGCACTCAGCACCCCCCAATGGATGTACGATTGCCCCATGATCCACACCAAGCAGAGAACTTCTGAAAAAACATAAAACAAATAGAACAAATACACACAGGCCCTCATTTACTATTCTAAACCTGACGTTTTGTTGTTTTTTTTGGCGCATCTTTGTCTGCGACATGTCGCAGACATCGTGCACCAGTCTGCGACACGATGCGACATCTTTTCCCAACGGACCCGATGTGGATTCTCCCAAACCAGAAAAAGGGGCGTAACCCGACATTTCTGCACTTTCCCACGTATTTATAAAGGTTTCCAACCCGAATTTGTTGAATTGTTGTGGATTTTTTCCCGACAACTCAGAGGAGTTGGAAACCAAAACCAACAAAACCCACGTGCGACAAACAGGATGCGACATAATAATAAATACCAGGTGAAAAAAGCAGTCGGTAAGAAAGCAAGATAGACTTACAACCCAATTTTCTAAGTAAATGAGGGGCACTGTGTACAAGAATACCCACAAACCAACACGGAACCCCCAAAACTACTAAGTCAACCTGACATAGAATCTAAGAAAAATGGATTCCCACCTCCCAATGTGCCTAATCATATCCTCACTCAGACCCCACTGTGCCACCTCAGTAGCAGCCCCGATACTAAAAGAATGCCCACAAAACCTTTGATTATCGAAACCTTCAGCCACCAAGCAACGCCAAGACACAGCCAAAAATTGGAACCTGGACAAAAAGACCCATCACCATGCCTTAGGGAGGGGCCATCAAAAACAGGAGACCCTTAAGGATACCTCCGCAAACATTCAACCGGACACACTTCAGCCCCTGGAACTGCAAACAACACAACCTGCTTCCCTCTGCCAAACTGATCCATCTTGGAGCTGCGCAACCTAAACTCCACTCTATCAGCAAACAAATCAACATCATCATTCCACAAACCCACTGCCCTCCTGGTAGATGGGCTAACTCCCCTAAGCGCAAAGCCCCAAAAAAGGCAAAAAGAAACAGCTAGCCGGAAAAGAACAACCTCCCCTTCAGAGGAACACACAACCCCCAATCTACCAGTCAACAACCCTAGAAGCTGAACTGAAACTGGCCTCTGCTGATAAGCCACACACCAACACTTCTTAAACCCCCTGAAAGCCTGCCGGACCAAAAAGGATTTAGTTACATTCCCCAACCCCTGGGCCCGGCAGCCGAATGAAACACCAGCCATAAATGTATTCACCCTGGACACCGACCACCCCTCCTCCCTGCAATGAGACAATAATAGCTGCTTATCTGCCCCCATATCTGCACCAAACAGGCCACACCACTCATTCCACTGCCGCCACGCTGCCGTGTATGCAGAACATAGAATGAGCCACAGAAGCCGGAATCAAACCATCCGCTGCATAATTGGCATATCCCACAACTCCTCCGGGCACTGGAATCCCTCCACATTCACCTGGGGTACCAGCAACTGGAACCGTGACCACTGTGAATGAGAAAGGGCATCAGCAATCCCATTCTTCACCCCAGGAACATGCACTGCCACCACCCACACATACAAAGATAAACACAACAGCACAAAGTATTGCAAGAACTGAATCACTGGAGGCGAAGAAGCCGACAAATTCTGAATAGCCATCGTCACCCCCATGTTGTCACATTGAAAGCAAATCTTTTTATTCCTGAACCTGTCCCCCCAGATGGCAAAGGCCACCACAATGGGAAACAGCTCGAGCAAAACCAAATTTTTCAAAACTCCTTCAACAACCCACCTGTCCGCCCAAGGACCAGCACATCAACTTCCCTGACAAAAAACTCCAAAACCAACCCCCCCTGCAGCATCAGTATACAATTCAAAATCTGCTGCATCCACCACCTCCTCAATCATCAAAGACCTCCCATTATACTGATCCAAAAAAGTGGCCCATACTCCAAGATCATCCCACAATTCCTGTGACAACTTGACAAAATGATGCGGAGAAGCCACCCCGCTGTAGCCCTAGACAACTTTCTACAAAAAATTCTCCCTATGGGCATGATCCGTAGTGTTGAGCGGCATAGGCCATATTCGAATTCGCGAATATTCGCGAATATATGGACGAATATTCGTCATATATTCGCGAATATTCGCATATTCGTTATATTCTCGTTTTAAATTAACACACGTGAATATTAGCATACACAAAATTAGCATGTGCGAAAATTCGCACATGTTACTTTTCGCATATGCGAATTGTCGCACATGTTAATTTTCGCATATGTGAATTTTCGCACGCCAGTCTCACACAGTAGTATTAGAGCCTTCTTTACACCACACAAGCTGGAAGCAGAGAGGGGTGATCACTGTGATGTGTACTGTGAAGAAAAAAAAAAAAAAACACGAATATTCGTAATTACGAATATATAGCGCTATATTCGCGAAATTCGCGAATATGCGATATTCGCGAATAATATTCGAATTGCGAATATTCGGGAGCAACACTAATGATCCGACATGCGAAGTTAAGTTTTTCCAGAAGAGATTGATGGGCCCGCAACCTAATCTTCTTACTCTGACAAGCCACCTGCACCTCCTCCCGCAAACCCACCAACTTATCCCCAGGCAATCTAAACTCCATCAAGACCGTATCAATGTCAATGCCAAAAAATAAAGAACAACACTAGGACCTTCCGTTTTGTCTGGTGCCAAGGGGACCCCAAAGTGCCTAGCTACTGACGCCACCACTGACTCCATAGTGTGCAAAAGGTCTGAACACCCATTAGAACCCGGGTGGCTGATACACAAAAAATCATACAAATAATGGATGAGCGACTTCCAGCCGGACACGTCACGGACCACCCATTCTAGAAAAGTACTAAAACATTCAAAATATGCACAGGAAATAGAACAACCCATGGTAAAACACCTATCTACAAAATACCCTCCATCCCAAAAACACCCCAACAAATGAATACATTCCGGATGAACAGGCAAAAGGCGGAAAGCCGATTCTATGTCCGTTTTCGCCATAAGGGCCCCTGGATCATGGAACCGGATCCAACGTATTGCCGCATTAAATGAAGTTTAAGGGAAAAACCCAAGGGTGCTCACCTGGCCCCCTGGGTGCTGTGGTCCCAGCAGCCGAAGATCCGGATCCCACAAGCCGTTCATTTGCGCTCGGTCCTGCCAGAACCCGTTCCTCAAGTTGCAGCAAGGAACGGTCCGTCCTGGGAGCCAGCTGGCACAGCAGGTCCCCTACTGATGACAGCAGAGGCCAGTGCGTCAGAAACAGGCGCCTGCCCCCAAGGCTGTCCCTCACCTGTGACGTCACGCCCCTTCCGGAGCCTCCTGCGACAGGGCCAGCTGACTGCTGCTTGCTCCTTCCCTGCAGCCGCACCACTGACTGTGGGCTGTGCAGCGCTCTGGCCTCTTCCCACTCCTCCTCACTGGTATCGCTCTCCCCCACTGGCACCACCGCACGATGGGCTCTGCTCCCAGCTGAATTCTGCCTATATTTGCCCTCCTAAATGGCATATATTGTGCTAAGGTGTATTCCTGGATGGTGAAGGCCTGGTGTATACTAGGTAATGGTGGGTAAGGTATATAGTATGACAACTAGTATCTTGAGTACCTAATCCTGGTTATTAATTCTTGATTTTAGTCCTTGATATCATCATTTCATTCATACATGGAAAGTTTCTTTAGTTTCCAACAAATTCTTGTTGGTATATTATTGTTTTTTGTCAATGAGTGTATCCTTTCCTTAAATCCAAACAATTCTTTTCGCTTACAATTAATAAAAACTCTAAATTTCAGGGTGAACAAGTATTTTAAGAGTTATTTCTACATCAGAACAAAAAAGTCACCAAAAAGAAAAAAACACTAACCATGCAGGGTAGGTTGGTGAGCACACTATCAATACTACACCAAAAAAAAATTTAAATTAGGGTGGGTTCACACTACGTTTTCACGATACGGGGACCGGATCCGGCTGGGGGGAGTGTAAACAGGGCACTCCCATATCCCAGCCAGACCCGGCCCTGATCTCATTCATTTGAATTAGTTGACCGGAGTCAGATAGTGACTCTGGTCGGCTCATTTTTGCCCTGTATCTGGTTTTTCTGACCGGACCTAAAAACCGTGGTCGGCTTATTCAAATAAAAGAGATCAGGGCCGGGTCTGGCTGGGATACGGGGGTGCCCGTTTTCACTCCCCCCCCATCCGGATCCAGTCCCCGTACCGACTAAACATGGTGTGAATGCACCCTTACACAAAATATAACTTTATTGAACAATCATGTAATAAAAAGAAGAAAACATATTAAAATATGGACAACAGGACACACACTGGATAATAAGTATGGTGGGGAACCTGAACACTGGACCACAGGATAAATATGTAAACATATATGCAAGACAGAGTTACCATACAGCAAGTAAAAAGACAGCAGATCACAAATATATTGCATTAATATATGGATCAGATGGTAACAAAAGACACCATATCGAGCAAACAAAATCCTAGAAGTCTAACAAGAGAAGACTCTTGAAACCATGTGTGGTGCCATACCCATAGATACCCACCCCAACGCACATTTCTCTGGCAGCTTCGTCAGGGGGCGCCTCACTCTGTTCAGATACCATAAGGTATGAAGTAAGGAGCTCAGGTATTCTTGTGGACCGGCCATTCATTGTTGGTTCGGCATTGAGCTTTTTTTTTTTTTCTTTCAGGGCGGTTCTCACAAGATGTTTTCAGTTCACTTTGTTTTCTGATTTGTTAGAGTCTACTTGCATTTTCTTCTTCACATTCTTCAGCTCATTTTGTGGCACATTTTTTTTTACCATTTGTTTATGGGAGTGCTTTTTTGTTCGAGGCATTGTTCCCTCCTCTAATTCCCATTGTCTCTTAGCCAGGGCTCGAAAAATCCCAAGCAACTATAGGGCCACCTATAGGCCCAGCCCTACTGTGACTATAGGCAAATTCAACTCTGGCTACATTTTTACTCTGTGACATCTACATTAACAGCAATTACCAGGATTCATAGAGGCAGCACTGAGTAAACACGGCTTGAGATAAGGATAAGAAAACTGTAGTTATGTGATGCTGTGATAGTCTGAAGAAACCGTTGTAAACTATATGTGGCTTTGACTATATTTTGTGTGGTTTGACAAGAAATTCTATCATAGAGCAGAATCACCTCACAATTTGAAGGCATTTTACAGAATACAGAGGTATCTACTGAAGTGGCAATTCCATAGGGGATGCTATTTTGTGAGAAATGGAGAATGGGAGTTATCTGGTGTGATTGTTTAAGATATACCGTATTTACTCGAATATAAGCCGAGGCCCCTAATTTCACCCCAAAAACCCAGGAAAAGTTATTGACTCGACTATAAGCCTAGGGTGGGAAATACATCATCCCCCCCCCCATGTCATCATCCCCCCCCCCCCGTCATCATCCAGAACCCCGTCATCACCCCCCCCTTCATCATCACCGCCTGTCAATCCCGTCATCAGTGGTCTTCAACCTGCGGACCTCCAGATGTTGCAAAACTACAACTCCCAGCAGGCCCGGACAGCCATCGGCTGTCCGGGCATGCTGGGAGTTGTAGTTTTGAAACCTTTGGAGGTCCGCAGGTTGAAGACCACTGCGGCCTTTGTCATCATCCAGACACCCCCTTTAGTTTTCTACTCCCCTCCCCTCGGAGGGAAGGAAGGGTGAGCTGGTCCGGGCCATCTATGCTGCAAGGACCGTCCGGTGGGGAGGGTTGGTCATTCCGGGCTGTCCATTTTCACCGGGGGGGCCCCTCTTCTCCGCGCTCCGGGCCCGGCCCAGGACTAGTGACGTTGCCTTGACGATGACGCACAGGGACGCGCATGAACTCGGCTTATACTCGAGTATATACGGTACTGTATATATATATGTGGTGAGAAGACATGTGCAATTCGTTTCGTAAGAAATTAGTTTTTGTCTGAATTGTTCATATTTTGTACATTCGGAATGATCTGAATGTACGAAATGTTTACATCCGAATGAATCGGAATTCATAACAAAACGAATTGTACATGCTTACAAAATTGTGAAAAACAAATTTAATTTTTGTTAAAACCAAATTCTTTTAAATTTAGAAGCAAGGGACCAGTATGGGGAGCACGGTAAAGAAGAGACCCGCGGAGATCAGAACATTGGAAGACATGTAAGATAATGTATAATTTATTGTGATTTATTAATACATGATGTAATGTTGAGTGAAGGAATGCTGCCTGAATGATTGGTGTGTTTGATCGATGTGTTTGATTGACGGGTGATTTATGTATAACGTGTCATGTTGGTTATTTTTATTGTATTTTTCATGTAGACATTTAGAGTAAAATATGTGATTTTAATATATATTTATTTTATTTACACTAGCGCTAACCCAGTGTTTCTGTTACCCAACAAACCAGGGAGCCTCCAGCTGTTGCAAAACTACAACATCCAGCATGCCCTGACAGCCAAACGCTGTCCGGGCATGCTGGGAGTTATAGTTTTGCAACAGCTGAAGGCACCCTGGTTCGTTGGCAAACACTGCGCTAAGTTACCTATTTCTGTTTTTTCTTTTTTAAATTTCCCTCTCCCTTTATGGAACTGGTTTAGTAGGTTAAAGGGGGTATTCCAGGCCAAAACTTTTATATATATATATATATATATATATATATATATATATATATATCAACTGGCTCCGGAAAGTTAAACAGATTTGTAAATTACTGTTGTTAAAAAACCTTAATCCTTCCAATAGTTATTAGCTTCTGAAGTTGAGTTGTTGGTTTTCTGTCTAACTGCTCTCTGATGACTCACATCCCGGGACATGTGCAGTTCCTATGGGGATATTCTCCCATCATGCACAGCTCCCGGGACGTGACATCATCATTGAGCAGTTAGACAGAAAACTTCAGAAGCTAATAACTATTGGAAGGATTAAGATTTTTTAATGGAAGTAATTTACAAATCTGTTTAACTTTCCGGAGCCAGTTGATATATATAAAAAAAAGGTTTCTCCTGGAATACCCCTTTAATGAAATGCATAGTTAATTGCCATGGGAAAAATTTTTACTGACAAAACCACAGACATAATTTGATAATTGCCCTTTAGAACGTTTGTGATTTGATCAATGAAAAATTTTCCCACAGCAATTGACCATTCAGTGAAGTGTGAGGGGAATTTAAAAAAGAAAAAACAGAAATAGGTTAGCGCAGTGTTTGCCAACGTACCAGGGTGCCTCCAGCTGTTGCAAAACTACAACACTCAGCATGCCCGGACAGCCTTTGGCTGTCCGGGCATGCTGGGTGTTGTAGTTTTTCAACAGCTGGAGGAACCCTGGTTAGTTGGGAAACAGAAACACTTGGTTAGCGCAAGTGTAAAACAAGTATCTAACATATTTTACATTTTCAAAAAAAATGCACATTGCATAAAAATTTATGTATTAACAATAAATATATACAGTGTTCCCTCAAGTTACAATATTAATTGATTCTGGGACGACCATTGTATGTTGAAACCATTGTATGTTGAGACCAGAACTCTATGGAAACCTGGTAATTGGTTCTAAAGGCACCAAAATGTCATCCAAAAATAGGAAAAAGTGAGAATTAAATAATAATATGTAGATAACTAATATAGATAAAGCAAATCCTTACATATAAAAGTAATAAAGATCTGCTGGGAGCTGTAAATCACTCTTTGTCAGTGTTTCCCAAGCAGGGAGCCTACAGCTGTTGCAAAACTACAACTCCCAGCATGCCCGGACAGCCAAAGGCTGTCTGGGCATGCTGGGAGTTGTAGTTTTGCAACAGCTGGGGGCACCCTGCTTGGGAAACACTGGTCTATGTAGAGGACAGGAGCTTCTTCAGGGTCCTGTACATTACACACAGTAACAAAGTAAAAAAGTAACAAGGAGCCGCCCTCACCTGGTGTCCAAAAGAGCAGCTAACCCTGGTACAGGTAAAGAGTACAGAACATGTAATACCTCCCTGTACTGTAGGGGGCGCTATTAGACACCAGGCAGTGCATTCGCTTCAGTAACACAGGAGTTTTACCAGTGAATGCCCATTCTGATTGGTCAGTTCATTGACATGTTTCTGAGATCTGGACTGTCCATAGCATTGTATGTTGAGTCTGGTTTCAACTTACAATGGTCCAGAAAAGACCATTGTATGTTGAAACTATTGTATGTTGAGGCCATTGTAAGTTGAGGGATCACTGTATTAAAATAACATATTTTACTATAATTATCTACATAAAAAAATATTATAAAAATAACCAACATGACACGTTATACATAAATTATTCGTTAATCAAACACATCAATCATTCATGCAGCATTCATTCATTCAACATTACATTATGTATTAATTAATCACATAAAATTAAACATTATCTTACCTGTCTTATAATGTTCCGATCTTTGCGGCTCCCTTCTTTTCCTGCACCCGCTCCCGATAATGGTCCCCTGCTTCTAAATAAGAAAGAATTTTGTTATTAAAAAAATCAAATTTGTTTCTCGCAATTCCCTACAGCATCTTTCTTTTTCGTGGTACCCCGGCAAAAGGGCTAAAAAGAAAAAAAAAAGTAACGATACAAAACTAAGTTAAGTGAAACTAAGTTAAGTGATACCGAATCTATCCGAAAAATCAAACCCGAAAAAATTACTGTACCGAAAATTTTACCCAAAACGAAAAAAAAAATATATAACGAAGCGAAACGGAAATTTCCCTTGTGCACATGTCTAGTGATGAGGGTGTGATGAGGGCATATTGAATTACCCTAGGGGCAGATGGCATTAACCCCTTGTGTTCATGACGCCAGAGCGTGGTTTATCCTCTATACCACCTGAAGGAATACCGCTGGATCCTGGGCTAGGCACAGGGGGCAAATAATGACTCAGACGCCAAGTTACGGAACAACGGCAGCTTTACTGAGTCAGACAGATGTAACAGTCTATAGAGGTTGGCTAGGTCCACGGAGGTGACCAGTGACTTCAGAGACCTTCGGGCTTGCTGGGACTTATAATGGATTTAAACAATTTGGATGCAGGCCACGCTGACTTGAGACAGGATGACTTTACTATGACAGACTATGACTGAATTCACCCCTTCTGTAGCTTACCAGGCTTTGACTTGACCTGTGGGGCAATGGACTTGAGAATCTGTGGCTGCTTGACTGACTCCTCTGGACTCCTCTGGACTCCAGACACACACCTAGGACTTGATTTCACTGTTCCTCATCAAAGACCCTAAGAGCGAGAGCAGAGGCTTCACCCAGGGCTTATATTGGGGACACTCTGAAGGGGTCCCATAGGTCACCGATACACTGTATGGAGGCTGCCTGACAGCAAGGGTACAGGGGTGCAACTCCTGTACTGGGCCACAATATATATATATATATATATATATATATATATATATATATAGGTTGAGTCCCTCAGTGACCTGGGGGCTCTCCTGCAGTGTCTCCCCTGCTGTTACTTTAACCCCTTGGGGACGGAGCCCATTATGACCCTAAGGACGGGAGCATTTTTTGCAAATCTGACCACTGTCACTTTAAGCATTAATAACTCTGGGATGCTTTTACTTATAAATTTGATTCCGAGATTGTTTTTTCGTGACATATTCTACTTTATGTTAGTGGTAAATTTTCGGCGATACTTGCATCGTTTCTTGGTGAGAAATTCAAAAATTTCTAACTTTGAAGCTCTCTGCTTATAAGGAATATGGATATTCCAAATAAATTATATATTGATTCACATATACAATATGTCTACTTTATATTTGCATCATAAAATTGATGAGTTTTTACTTTTGGAAGACACCAGAGGGCTTCAAAGTTCAGCAACAATTTTCCAATTTTTCGCAAAATTTTCAAAATCTGAATTTTTCAGGGACCAGTTCAGGTTTGAAGTGGATTTGAATGGTCTTCTGGTTAGAAATACCCCATAAATGACCCCATTATAGAAACTGCACCCCTCAAAGTATTCAAAATGACATTCAGTCAGCGTTTTAACCCTTTAGGTGTTTCACAGGAATAGCAGCAAAGTGAAGGAGAAAATTCAAAATCTTCATTTTTTACACTGGCATGTTTTTGTAGACCCAATTTTTGAATTTTTACAAGGGGTAAAAGGAAAAAAATCCTCTCAAAATTTGTAACCCAATTTCTCTCGAGTAAGAAAATACCTCATATGTGTATGTCAAGTGTTCGGCGGGCGCAGTAGAGGGCTCAGAAGCGAAGCAGCAACAATGGGATTTAGGAGAGTGAGTTTTTCTGAAATGGTTTTTGGGGGGCATGTCCCATTTAGGAAGCCCCTATGGTGCCAGAACAGCAAAAAACCCCACATTGCACACTATTATGGAAACGACACCCCTCATGGAACGTAACAAGGGGTACGGTGAGCCTTAACACCCCACAGGTGTTTGACAACTTTTTGTTAAAGTCGGATGTGTAAATGAAAATATTTTTCCACTAAAATGCTGGTTTTTCCCCAAATTTTACTTTTTTTACAAAGGGTAATAGGAGAAAATGCCCCCCAAAATTTGTAACCCCATTTCTTCTGAGTATGGAAATACCCCATGTTTGTACATGTGCACTGCGAGCGAACTACAACGCTCAGATGAGAAGGAGCGCCATTGAGCTTTTAGAGAGATAATTTGTTTGGAATGGAAGTCGGGGGCCATGTGCATTTACAAAGCCCCCCGTGGTGCCAGAACAGTGGACCCCCCCACATGTGACCCCATTTTGGAAACTATACCCCTCACGGAATGTAATAAGGGGTACAGTGAGCATTTACACCCCACTGGCGTTTGACAGATCTTTGGAACAGTGGGCTGTGCAAACAAAAAAATTCAATTTTTCATTTTCACAGACCACTGTTCCAAAAATCTTTCAGACCCCTGTGGGGCATAAATGCTCACTGTACCCCTTATTACATTACACGAGGGGTGTAGTTTCCAAAATGGGGTCACATGTGGGTATTTATTTTTTTGCATTTATGTCAGAACCGCTGTAAAATCAGCCACCCCTGTGCAAATCACCAATTTAGGCATCAAATGTACCCGGTGTGCTCTCACTCCTGAGCCTTGTTGTGCGCCCGCAGAGCATTTTACGCCCACATATGGGGTATTTCCGTACTCAGGAGAAATTGCGTTACAAATTTTGGGTTTTTTTTTTTCCTTTTACCTCTTGTGAAAATAAAAAGTAAAGAGCAACACCAGCATGTTAGTGTAAAAAAATTTTTTTTTTACACTAACAGGCTGGTGTAGACCCCAACTTTTCCTTTTCATAAGGGGTAAAAGGAGAAAAAGCCCCCCAAAATTTGTAGTGTAATTTCTCCCGAGTACAGCGATACCCCATATGTGACCCTAAACTGTTTCCTTGAAATACGACAGGGCTCCAAAGTGAGAGAGCGCCATGCGCATTTGAGGACTAAATTAGGGATTGCATAGGGGTGGACATAGGGGTATTCTACGCCAGTGATTCCCAAACAGGGTGCCTCCAGCTGTTGCTAAACTCCCAGCATGCCTGGACAGTCAGTGGCTGTCCGGAAATGCTGGGAGTTGTTGTTTTGCAACAGCTGGAGGCTCCGTTTTGGAAACACTGCTGTACCATACGTTTTTCATTTTTATTGGGGGGGGGGGGGGGGACAGTGTAAGGGGTGTATATGTAGTGTTTTACTCTTTATTAGGTGTTAGTATAGTGTAGTGTTTTTAGGGTACATTCACACTGGCGGGTTACGGTGAGTTTCCCGCTAGGAATTTGCGCTGCGGCGAAAAATTTGCCGCAGCTCATACTTGAAGCAGGAAACTTGCTGTAAACCCGCCCGTGTGAATGTACCCTGTACGTTCACATGGGGGGGGGGGGGGGGCAGCTGTTTCAAAACTACAACTCCCAGCATGCACGGTCTGTCAGTACATGCTGGGAGTTGTAGTTTTGCAACAGCTGGAGGCACACTGGTTGGAAAACCTTCAGTTAGGTTCTGTTACCTAACTCAGTATTTTCCAACCAGTGAGCCTCCAGCTGTTGCAAAACTACAACTCCCAGCATGCACGGTCTGTCAGTACATGCTGGGAGTTGTAGTTTTGAAACAGCTGGAGGCACACTGGTTGGAAAATACTGAGTTGGGTTCTGTTACCTAACTCAGTATTTTCCAACCAGTGTGCCTCCAGCTGTTGCAAAACTACAATTCCCAGCATGTCTGATCACAGAAGGGCATGCTGGGAGATGTAGTTATGCAACAGCTGGAGGTACACAACTACAACTCCCAGCATGCCGAGACAGCTGTTTGCTGTGTGGGCATGCTGGAATTTGTAGTTTTGCAACATCTGGAGTGCTACAATTTAGAGACCACTGAACAGTGATCTCCAAACTGTGGACCTCCAGATGTTGCAAAACTACAACTCCCAGCATGCCCAGACAGCAAACAGCTGTGTGGGCATGCTAGGAGTTGTAGTTTTGCAAGATCTAGAGGGCAGTATAGAGATCACTGTGCAGTGGTCTCTAAACTGCAGACCTCCAGCTGTTGCAAAACTACAAATTCCAGCATGCCCACACAGCAAACAGCTGTCTGGGCATGCTGGGAGTTGTAGTTTTGCAACATCTGGAGGGCTACAGTCTAGAGACCACTATGGTGGTCTCAGACTGTAACCCTCTAGATGTTGCTAGGCAACTACTCACCGGCTTCCGTCGCATCCGGGAGCCGTCCTCTTCTGCCGCACGCCGCCGCAGATCGCCGTCGCCGCCGCCGATCCCCGTCGCTCCGCTGCCTCTGGAGGGGTAAGTGGACGTCGGCGCCCGCTCCTCTTCGTTTTCCCCGTTCTACCCCGCCTATTGTGGGAGGGCAGGACGGGGAAAACGAAAGTAAACCCCTCCGCCCCTGATCTGCTATTGGTGGTCGCGTCTAGACCACCAATAGCAGAGATAGGAGGGGTGACAACCCTGCCACCTCACTCCTATCGCTACAGGGGGATCGTGGGTGTCTTAGACATCCGCGATCCCCCTTCTATTCCGGGTCACCGGGTCACCATAGACCCGTAATGACCCGGAATCGGCGCAAATCGCAAGTGTGAATTCACTTGCGATTTGCGCCGATCGCCGACATGGGGGGGTCTAATGACCCCCCTGGGCATTTGCACGGGGTGCCTGCTGATAGATATCAGCAGACACCCCGGCCCGGTCCCCGTCCGGCGCGCGGCGGGGGCCGAAATTCCCACGGGTGTATGGATACGCCCTTCGTCCTTAAGTACCAGGACGCAAGGGCGTATGCATACGCCCTTCGTCCCCAAAAGGTTAATGTTGTTTATTGTACTATATGTTTAGTCAGTATACTAATGTATAGTGAGTATAAAAGACCTTTGGAGGACTATTGTAATTGTCTAAAGGACCTGTGAGATGTTACATGTTATGTTTCTGTTACCCAGAGGGCCCCAGCTTAACACATGACCCGCAGCTTGACCTATGGGCTTTTGGCTCAGCTCCCCTTTATAAGGGGGCAGCCAATACAATTCTAGCTCTTCTACCATCACTCTTGCTGAGGAATAGTGGAGACCAGATGTCTCAGTGCTAGTGTAAAGCTACCTGGTAGGCCTCAAATCTACAGTCATTCCAGTAAGTCAAGTCTATGTCTGCTGTCACTATCTACAGTATAGTCAAGCCTAAAGTCAAGAATCAAACGTCTATTACAAGTATAATTGGTCCCAGCAAGCTGCGAGGTCCTTCTGTGTTCCTGGCCACCTCTCTATGATTCTGGCCGAGCTGTAGAGACTATAACAACTGTCTGACCTCAGTAAAGCCTCCGATAAACCATAACCTGTTCGTGGACTCTCATTTCACTGCCTAGCCATTGGGATAGCGGAGATATCGTTTGGGTTGTTCCTGATACCCAAAATCCACTCTGGTGTCATGAATATTAGAGGTTAATAACACCTTGTCCCTGGGGTTAATACCATCTGTCCCATCCACCTACACCGCAACACCCCGTGGTCCCGCCATTCACCGTGGCTCACCACACACACACACACACACACATACATATATATATATATATATATATATATACATTGATTACTTATTCCTTTGGATAGGGGATAAGATATTTTCGGGCAGAGTACCACTGGCAACCACTGCACCACGTGCCATTTACCACGTACCAAGTATGGACTGTGTACAGTAGTGGTTTAAAACTGTGGCCCTCCAGATGTTACAAAACTTCAACTCCCAGCATGCCCGGACAGCCACTGGTGTACAGTAAGACCAAACTGAGGTTTAGAGTGAAACTTCTAGGCCCACAGACCAGAGCTGTACCACTGCATTGTGATATTGTTGCCCCAGGGTCCAGATGCCACTATTACCCCCACACCCATATTTACACATTGGGGGAGATTTATCAAAACCTGCCCAGAGGAGAAGTAGCTGAGTTGCCCATAGCAACCAATCAGCTCGCTTCTTTCACTTTTGAAAAGGCCTCTGAAAAATGAAAGAAGCGATCTGATTAGTTGCTATGGGCAACTCAGCAACGTT